>NW_019174272.1:3234516-3309516 GCF_002260705.1 Seriola dumerili | reverse complement strand
TGTCAACTTGTGTAACTGTGGATGTCCTTTCAAAGGGCCTTCACAGATCTGTCCGAGGCCCTTTGATCAGGCGTTCTATGACACGCCTGCTCTTGGCGGCCCTCGAGATGGGAGGGTGTGTGCTGGGTGGGAGACAGGGTGGGTTTAACACTGGGGAGACTGTGGCTTTGACCCACATGCGCACACACACACACACATATAAGCATCGACACATACACATTTTAAAATTTGAAGATAGGCTTGCTGTAGCGTACGGCAGTGGAGCTTCATTCTAATGTGATACATCAAGACTGTTGTAGTTTTTGATGAATGAAGTCAAAATGTCATCACAAGATTAGAAAGTAATCCAAAAAATCCTGTAAAGAGGTAGTTTTTAGAGCGGTTTGAGGGTTAGGTTAGAAGTTGCAGTATTGATACTGTGTGTATACGTATGTGTTTTTGTTTGTCCATATTGAACACAGCAGCTGCAGACTAAAGCTACCCGCTCATTTTACGTTTACTTTGAAATAGATTTGCTTTGATATTGCATATTTTTGTCCTTGTTGATTTAGTGTGTGTCTTGTAGCTCTTGAGTGGACATCAGTTTGGATTGAGATGGATCTCAGGTAGGGTCTAATACTGAGTGGCATCACCGTGCCACGCGGACATACTGTAGACCTGACACTGAGTTGATCTGACAATAGAATGGATCAGTGTAGCAGCTAGCAAGTCAGAAGGTAGAGCATAATCCTTTCTGTCAAGTCTCTGTCTCGTCAATATTCAAATCCAGCCGGCTGTCCAATGGCTGTCAGTTACAATCTCCCTCTGGCTCATGGCCTAGCACAGGCACATATCTAAATTGAATTGGATGTTTGCTTCTCAATGGAAATTGAATCGAAGAGATGACCACCCCCTCTGTCCTGTATTGTGAACTTGTCAGTTACCCCAACTGAACTAGATTTTAATGTACAATATCCATTCCCAACTAATATCTTATCTTTGTTGTTTCCTCTTTTTTTTTTTTTTTGTTGTTTTATTTCAAGGAACATGGTAGCTTGAGCTCAAGTTTGGGCAGATGTGTAACACAAGCTGTGACTTTGTTTGCTGAACACCTAATGTGCTTCACTTACAACTAGTGACAAGAAATGAGCGAAAACCCCAAACACTTTCTGTCACTTCTTAGAAGTACTCTGTGTTCTCTGCTGTGATGATTTATTCCCATGCACTCTGCTTCCCAGACACCTGCGCACGCTGCAGTGTTGTCTGTGAAACTACAGAACTGAAGGCAAAGTGCAAGAGCATGAAATGAGAGACAATGGACTCAACATGGCTCCACTCAGCCGGAAGCTGCCACAGACATATACTGTACACATCCTTGTACGGTTATTTTTCCACTGACTACATTCATCCACTGAGCTCACCTTTACCCATCACCTTTAAACACCTAACCTTAAACTTTGAACTCTGACATCAGCAAAAAAGTAGCTGCTTGAATTTGTAAAACATATTCTGGTCAGGGAGCTGTGGTTGAAAAGGTTCATCCATCTTCGTCCAGCTTTCATTCAGCAGACTGCTCAGTCGCCGTGCTATTTTTTTTTTTTTTTTGTATTTCTCTCCAAATTTTGCTTTTCTTTTCAGAGACATAGGGTGAATCTGAGTGTGTCGTTTAGCAAGGGACACTCTTGTCAGTTGCGGCCCAACTTTGTGATGTGAATTGCTTTACATAAAAATCTTTTCTCGACTCATCTTTCACTCTAATCCCGGGTTCTAGCCTCGAATGAGATGTGTAAAGACGTGACGACCACTCAAAATGATATCTGTTCCCTACATGTAACCTGATTCCAAAGGTGTAAAACTGAAAGTGGTTCTCACAAGGGTGAGAATGATGGAGAACATTTAACCATAGTCTCGCTCTCTCTCTACTCCTCTCTGTCTTCTTCAGTCCCTCTTTTCCTTTTCCTTCTCTGACACATGTCGCCCTGGCATGCATGGAAAGGCCTGACCTTTGGAAAGTTTAGCACTTTAAATATTTAGGCTTGGGTTATGATGGATCCTCCAGGCCCTGCGGCAATGTGCGAAGCCTCTGATTAGGGCTGCTGTCAGAGTCATTTAGCTGAGTGTCTGGCTGCCGGTGGCGCTCTCTGTTTGACAGGCAAGCCTTTTAAACAAACAGCGGTCCCAGTGGCAGAGCAGGCAGGGCACCCGGCGCAGCACAAACACCCAACACTCTGAGAGAAACCACTCAGCCCGCTGACAGCTGCAGAGGAAACCACTGGCCACTGTCTCTCTGCCTCTCGTGATCTTTCAAGCACTTTGTCTTTCTGCTCACTCACTTTGTTTTGCACAGTCTATACTTGTACCTCTGCCAGTTATATTTTGTTGCTCTGCTTTTCTTTTTTTCCCCCCTGTTGATATATATATTTTTTCACAATAACTTTACATCTTTTTGTTATTCTCAGTCGCTCAGTCGAACATCAAAGTTTCATCTGTGTTGCATCTGGAGCAAGATTTAGTAAGTAAGTTGATTGCCGGATGATCTCTGAGCGAGGCTTATGCTCTTAATTTGTCGAACATCACTACTCATTATCAGCTGAAAATCAGGATGGATGCTGTCTGTCTTGTGCCTGCACAGTCCCATGATTAGGACAGCTTACATTGATGTTCACGTTGAAATACATCTGAGCCAGCCTTTTCATCTCACTCTGAGACAATCTCCCGTGGCATCAATCCTGTAAATATATGAGTCTTAATATGTGTGTCCTATTCTGTATTCAGAGGAAGAGCCAAGTCAGCAGCTCCAGTATTAATGCATGAGAAATGAGCAGAGCCCATAAGAATTAAAGGGTAAGACTCCCCTTATTAAGATGTAAATTCCGGGGGAAAACTTGCCGAAATGAGGATACAGTGAAGTTATTGTCAACTTTAGCCTACTTATGCATTTCTAAGAGGCATTGTTGTGTTGTAGTTGTTGAAATTAGATACACACAGCAAAGCACCTTGTGTATTTTTTGGCTCATTGTCAGCACGAGATCAACCAATCTCAACAAATATGCAACCTACACTTTACGGAACAATTTACACTTTTGGCAACATTATCTAGTGACAGCGTACATGGCGACTATCGTGGTAATTCAATCTCTGTCTGTGTGTGCTTCTTTTTTTCCCTCTCTCTCTCTCTCTCTCTTTCTCTCTGTCTCTCTCTCACTACCTCTAACTCTCTCTCATTTCAAATTTGCACTTAACACCTTCCTGGGGAAAGGCTTCTCATTCATCAACGGTGTTTGTCCCGGTGACAAGCAGGGCGCCTCCTGCATATCAATATCAGCTAAGACAATGCTGAGCCTGTAACCTTCAGCTAAATGTCATTCTGCTTAATCCTATTTGAAAATTAAACATTGAAAAACCTTTAGCGCACCTTCCTGTCTTGCTTCCTGTCTTGCTCGCTCCTTTATTGGCCACCATTCCTCTAGCTTTCTGTTCTCCCTCACTCCCTTCTGTGTTCTTGTTTTGCTCCCTGTGTGACATTTGTATTGTTTTGTTTGTGTGAGTGTTATTTGTGTCCCATAGTGGTTATTTAGTAGAACTGATTTTAATTTTATGTCACTGAAAAAATAATGTAGGGGCAATTTGTCTGCATCTAGTAGTCATCTGCATTTTTCCTAAACAGTCTGTAGCAGTCATCAAAGGGATGCTGATCCACTCCCCCCTTTCGTCTTTCTTTCTTTTAGAGATAGCCATCCTTGACAAATAGAAAGAGTGAGATTCAGATGGACACAAAAAGTTGTCAGGAAAAAAAGACTCTAGTCACCAAAGTTGTACATAGAAAGAGAGTGCAGTCACATGAGCAGAAACTTCTCTGTCAAAGCTGCATATTTACATAAACAGATCTTCCACTTACAGATGATAATTACTACACTGACAGTGCTGGGGAAGCTGAGAAAGAGGAAGTCTGATTTGTCCGCATACGCTCTGTGACAGAGGCAGAAACTTCACCAAAGTGCTCGGCATTGAGAGGCCCGCTTCTTAGTATGCATGAAACACATGCGTGATATATTTGGTGTTTTACCCCGTCTTTCTGCTCACGCACACGAACGCCTCACACACATGCACAAAGCACAACTATATGGTAGATATTTGAAGCTACAGTGAGGAATCGGAAGGGAGGGAGGGCGGGATAAAAGGAGACGCAGAGATTGCAATGAAAATGCAATCATTTGCAGTCAGACAGACATAATTCTCCTTTGGAGGGAGTGTGATGCGGCAGCTCAAAGACAGCCTTCACCCAGCTCTCCATATGGATTTGATTGACCACAGTCACTCGTCAAGGGATTCCACTGAAATACTGAGAGTGAATTACAACGTGACTACCCTTGATGTCTTCATATTGAAGCCCTCCATCCACTCTATAGCTTGAAGAATTGAAAAATGTGATGGAGAGACATACTGTAGAAGCGATTAAACAAAGCAACAAAATATGAGTAACAATGTCCTCCATAAAATGTAGTCACCCAAACAGGGAGTTCCTTTAGCCTCAGTAAGCATCACATTGACAGAAAGGGGAAGAGACAGACACAGAGACAGAGAGCCAAAATCATCTATTCTCTTTTATTTCTCTTTTTTTTTTCTCTTTAAGTCTGATGGTGTATCACAGCAGCAGAGACTGCTGTGAAACTGACCCACGCAGCATGAAAGAAGAAAAGAGAAGAATACTCCCGTATGAGAACTCTAGGAGTGAAAGTGTGCCTTACAGAGCCTTGAAGAGTTTCTGTCTGACGAGTGTGTGAGAGAGAATGTATTTTGGACAACAGGTTACTCCTCACTCTGTGTTGAACCCAAGCTGGGCTGCATGCTGTGGGGTCCTCGCTTTTTTTTTCTGTGATAGAGGGGAGGTACGGCCACACAAACAAATATGAACAGCATTTTGTTGGTGCGCTGATTCTGTATTTTCATACAACCAGAGACCGGCATAACTTGTACTGTACGTGTAGACACATTCAGTAGGTTTCTTACTAGCAACTGCTGGATGTATGTTTTCATTTAAGACTAGGTGACAAATGTTTGTTCATGTTAAAAGAGCTGATGTTCTGTTTGAAACCCTCCACCCACTCTCTATGCTGTCTATGCTTTTCAGGTGGGAGATGCAGGACGGTGCAGAGCTGGAAGATGGAGAGAAAGCGATGCTAGAAGAACTTCAGAAAACATATTTTGTGTGCTGCTGCAGTCCGGGGCCGCAGGACCCTCCTGCAGCTGATGAGACACCAGCAAAACAGACCCAGGGGGAAACACAACCATCTGATAAAAGTGCTGCCCAATAAAAGTCCATGCAGTTTGAATTTTTATCGTGTTGTAAATGTTTTGCTTGTGATATGCACTTGCACCTCTCAAGGTAGTAGAATGTGTGTGCGTGTATGTGCGTGTTTGTGTGTGTGTGTGTGTACACATTTGTGGGTGCAACTGGGTTTGTGCATGTATACATATAGTGAGATTGCATACGTGTGTGCATGGAAACTGGAATGTATGAGAGGATGAGAAGCCAAAACAACAAAAAGAGTGAGGGAGACAGTGTCTCCCTCTTTATGCACATGCCTCAGACAAACTCCCTGTGCTTTTCTATGCTGCATCAGACACATTTCATCTTTTTGGCGCACATCTACAGAAATCAGTTCTGGGAAATGGAGAACCAGGATTTGTTTGCCTGGGACAAGATGGGACTGTGTGATCATTGTAGGTAGTTGAAGTTTTTTTTTTTTGAGACAGCAAGTGTAACGACATTGGTGTCAGCATACTTGCACCTCGTTCCTGAAAGCAAACATCAAGAATTACGGTTGCGAAGCAAAGATGATGTGTGTTTTGATTACAATATGTCCCAAAAATCTGCCCTACTATGTAATATCTGTCAGTTTTTTTGTGCAAACTTAGAAAACGTATTTAATGTGTAAGACGATTGCTCTTTATATTTTTCCAACTGTGTCTGATTTTGTTATTTATGAGATGGAGATGGAATGTTTTAGAATTAAACATGAAAATAAAATCATATTCATACTTCACGACCGAATATTCGTCCTCTGTTGTATGATCAACGTGTGTGATCTTTTTGTAGTCAATAATTTATTAGGATTCATGACTATGAAGTTAGCATTACATTTCTGAGTACATACATGTTCATTCCTATTATATATGATGTTCAAATAAGGATAAAACTACTCAAATTAAGCTATTTTGGTCAACATGTATGTTATTTAGCTCACAGAGGCTACTGCTGCGCAATTCCTTTGAGAGACAAGGAAAACATTTCCTTCTACAGAGGGAAATGTTCTTTTCCTAATGCAAATGTAGAAAGATTATGATCGCCAAATCAAAAAAACAATACAAATAACAGCAAAACGTTCAGCAGCTGCATTCTGCCATTACTTCTGAATAAAGGCTGAATGGCGACAAAAAAAAAAAAAAAACTTCATTCAACACATTAAAAGTGTTTTATTTTGGAGTTGCAAAAAAACAGTATTTGGCTATTCAAACTGTTCTTGTAAGATAACCGTTTTCTGTGAAAAGAAAATGCTTTGATCTCCTCTCTTACTCTCCCTCCCCATTAGAGAAAGTACCTGTAGGGTTATCCATTTGTATTTTCATTGTAGACAGGTGATTGGCTCAGAAGACATCTGTCAGTAAAGTTGACAGTACAATTCACAACAAATCATTACAAAGAATGATTCATCACAAAGAATGAATTGAATTTTCTATTATACAGTATTTGTTTGGGGATTATCAAACCTACAGAAACACTTTCAGAATCCCAGAGCTCATTGTCACATATTTATACAGGATAAACAGTCGCAGCATTTTGACTCCTCTGATTTCTATTTCAATTGATTGCCCTCAGTGCATTAGTGCATTGTCCATGGCAAACTGTCACAGCAGAAACATGATGGTTTTATTTGTATGATCATCCATTGAGCACAACAAGCTTTGCGTCAGCATGTAATGAGCCAGCATGGTACAGGAAGACCATCGTTCAGATAGATTACCCTGATTTCTCTTCATTTCCATGTCAAGTCCCACTTCCGTAGCAACAGTTTATCTATTTTTCCTATAAATGTCTCTTTATACAGTGGGGGATCAGTGTGAGCTCCCATTACACAGTAACCTGAAAAGTCTGCTATAAAGTTAAAATAATTACTTCAAGAGCTCATCAAGTCCTATTGAGCTACAAGTTTGAACAGTGGCCTGAATGTCTTCTCTGCTTTGGGCCGACAAGATTTTTTACTGTTTCGTCTCTGGCCTCATGTCTAAGTGAAACAACCAGTCACTAGTTGATTTATTAGACTTTTAGTCAAGTCTGAGCAACTCAAACTTGTAACTTAAATCTGAGTCCAACTCGTTTGGCTCAAGTCTACGCCTCTGCTCTCAGGTCCTGCACAGAGTACAGAGTGAGCAAAAAGCATCTCCTTTATCTTGTCAAACTCTGTGGATATCAATGCCACAATATGTCATTTCTGTTTCTTATTTAGGTCTCCCTTCGCAGCATCTCCAGCACTCTGCTTGAGGAAACAGGGTAGCTCAGCTCCCCAGAGAAACAGCTTCAACTTCTAGAGGCCGTCCAGAAGTAGGGCATCCAGCTTAAGTTTAACCAGGAGGCTATTTCTGTGAATCAACAGCACATGGCATGAAGTAAAGTTGCAGGTACAGAGGAACAGGGTGCAGCAGGTGGTTTTAGAAGAGTCACCTATAGCACAGTATCAGTATCAATCTGGCAATCAATCAGCTTCCTTTCTCTTTAAATACTGTAATGTGCTCTGATCCATGTCACACACACAGTGTTGTAAGAACAGTCCTGAACACGCTCACCACAACAGCTTTCTCAGAGAGGAAACCAGTGTCCTTGTGCCTGCGATGGAAAACTAAAAAGAGGGAATATCCTACACCTTGAATATAACGCAGAGGGCGAAACACAGTCTTATTTTATAAGGCCTGCTGCTGAAAGGAAATGGTTCGGTGATGTTAGACAAAAAGCAGAACAAAGGGTTGTTTGGCTAAGGAAAGAACCAAACTATGCAATACTATCTGTAGCTATTAATAGTGTGTCATGGTAACAATTCTATAATAGATGACAGTCATTACATCCTCCTGCCAGCCTGACCTAATCACTATCGTCTTCATTCATTCATTCATTTTCTACCGCTTATCCTCTAGTAGGGTCGCAGGGGGGCTGGAGCCTATCCCAGCATCCTTTCGGGCGAGAGGCGGGGTACACCCTGGACAGGTCGCCAGTCCATCGCAGGGCACACAGAGACAAACAACCATTCACTCTCACATTCATACCTATGGTCAATTTGGAGTAACCAATCAGCCTAGTCCCCATTTGCATGTCTTTGGACTGTGGGAGGAAGCCGGAGTACCCGGAGAGAACCCACACAAGCACGGGGAGAAAATGCTATGCATTTTAATGTCTAAAATGTTGTACTCCCACTATCCCATCACAGCCAGTCACACATGCACAACCCCATGTCCCATTTCTAACAGTTTTGACATATGAAAAACATGTTCAAGTATTTCACTTTATTATATATTGATGTATTTATTCTCACTTTATACAATATTAAAAATGAATGTATAGAATGGTTAATACGTCTTAGCAATTTAGGGATTCCGTAAAAGCATGTCAGGGAAAAATGATATTAGTAGGCCTGAGTCATCTAGTCATAATTCAAAAAGAATACAATCAGTGTGCCGTGTAGTTCCTCTTATGCAGCACAGAATATAACAAAGTAAAGTTGTCAGGGAAGAGTTATGGACTTAATGTACTCTTAAGACACAAGCACACACCTGGATAGAGTCAAAATCAAAAGTCATGGGACACACCACCTGCATGAGTCCAGTAAATCTCACTTTAAAATTTTCCCATAAAATAATGACTTATTGCAATTATTAAAATGATCACAGAAATCTGTTTTTTAAATTCATTTGGCTCTAATCCTGTTCAGTAAATATATTGTATATGAGTGAGTTACCATACCTGTTACCAGGAAGTAGTCAGATCCTTTACTTAATTTAGTTTATCTTTAAATTTTGGATTACCATAATAATAACGACAATTAAAGTAAAAGTCAGGCATTTAACATGTTAAAAAGTAGAGATGTAGGTTATTATTAGCAAAATGTAGTAAAAGTCTCATATCTATTATGCAACCTATTATGATGCATCAACATGTGAGCAACATGTCTTTTACATGTAAAATCTTTATATGCAAAGTATCTTTTAACTATACAGTTAAAATACAATGCCACTGCAAATGTACTTACATTCCACCACTGTTAGGTGGTCAGGTGGTCAGGTGGTAGAAATCTCACACAAGAGAAAACATCTGGATGAGCTGCAGCAGCTGCTGTGCTACTGTGTCTTTAAATATCCCTTCCAGTCCGTTGCCCCGGTAACCCGGAAGCTTCACGCTCTCAGAGCTCAGCTCTGCTCAGAGTCCTTCCTGTTTTAGAAATTTCAAGGAAGCTGCAGCAACTGGACAGTCGCATATATACTGATGGTGCGTGAGTCGAGCAAAAAGCATGCATGCATCTACTGTAAACAGCTGTTCCTCTCCGAGCCTGTGTTTCATTTGGCTGAAACGAATGTGAAATAAAAGCACGAATGCTGTCCTACTATACGTGCTCGCAGTGGCTCCATGTAGAGCGACTGCACACATTCCGGGAGTTGTTTCTAAGAGTACGAAACAATAAACAGATGTTTACTGCAGTTGAGAAAATAACGGAGCAATGTGAGGGAGCTGAGCGCGTGAACGTGGCTGTGTTCTTTCTGCCCGCAGCCTGGTTCGAAAGCAGGAATAACTTTGCTGTGTTTGCATAATTAACTCAGTTGCTGCACGTGTGCAAAGTTGAGCGGACACACGGCTGCTGCTGTACTCACGGTTTCATGTTAGCAACAGTTGTCGTTGGCTGGTCATGCAGTATGTTATTGCAGTGCGAATCACTGCTCCGGTTTATTCAGACAGCTAGAGTCTTACATTCTGGCAAAGGAGCTGGAATCAACTGCAGGACTTAATATTTTGGCATCCTGCCACTTCACAGGTGCAACAAGCATTGAGACCGTTATGGTGTATAAAGGGATTCATAGACAGACAGGAATAAGCGTGTTAAACTATGATATAATACAGCACGTGTTCTAGCAATGCTCATTTCTAGTTTTCTCTATTTATTTTCACGTGACAGGATGCACCTCAGTAATCTCCAGGAGCAAAGGACTCATGCGCTCTCATCTTTGTGCTGCCACACCAACCCTGTACATATTGTGGATCACCATGGCCCAGGTTGCTGGCCAAGAGGACAGAGAGAAAACTACTGCACTCAAAGGTGAATTAATATTTTTATTGTGAAAATAAAAAAAATAATTTAGATAGTGCTCTTAAAGCAGAAGACAAGAATGTGCTCCAAGATGGATATAAACTAGCCTGCAGCTATGATCAGAGTGTACATGGCCAGTTAAACTGCAGTGGTGGATGTAAATTTTAACATGTTGCTTATTTCTATGTTGATATATTTATGTTAATCTAATAAGTCTTTTTGATAGTTTAACTTGCTATCTGCCTGCTTATTTTGGAGCTGCCACTTTCATCATCACTGACAAAAACACTACATGTTTTGCTCCTAGAGATGACCCTATAAGTGTTTTTTTCCTATCTTGGCCTGAGGGCTAGCACACCAACATATCTGACTTGGCTAATACCAATGGTGCACACAGATTCATAGAGACTGTAATCTTATATCACTGATGATGTCCAGCCTTCTTGTCCCCTATTGAATGGAATACTGTTATAGTCACAGGAATAAATACTTGAATAAATGTGGCAGAAGCGCTGATTTTGCCCCATATTGTTATAAAAAAATGTGTAATTCCTTTTAATCTGGGGTGTGAATATATGCATTTAAAATATATGTGGCCTAATTGATTCTGATTACCTCTGCCAAGGAGGTTATGTTTTCACCCATGTCAGGTTATTTGTCAACAGGAATACACATAAAGTACTGAATCGATTTGCGTCAAACTTGGTGGAGGGATGGGACATGCGCCAGGAAAGACCTAATTAAATTTTGGTGCAGATCCTGTTCAAGGGGTGGATCCAAGAATTTTTCTATCACTTTCCCCAACGTTGCGAGATAGGGCACTTTATGACGTTTTCATCCATTTCTCAGGAGATAATGTATGGAGCTTGTTAGCTGCAGATTCAGATAACAGTCTGGATCCAGGAAGGAAGCAAATGCTAAATCCGCATGACACACAGAGTTGTGCTTATTATTAATAAGTAAGTAACAGTGCATATGACACCCGCAGCATTTAGGAATGCTTAGTTTGGAATCAGCATTTCATTCAACATGCAACAAATAAAATTACACAATAACAGTTGAAACAAAGCAATAAGATTCATACAGCTGTACAAATTGTGTAATGCTGGCATTATCATTTAACACATCAGGTAATTAGACCATACAGCTGTCTTGCCTAAGGATTAAAGTCAATAAATAAATAAAGCTATGCTTGTGAACAAAAGACAAGTAGGATTGTTTGGCCTTGGCAGAGGTATGTGCTCCACTGAGTGCCATTCCACTTAAGTTATATTTGTTAGACTTTTGTCCCATGAACTGAAAGCTTTACTTAATAGCTCATAATTAAAGTTTTAGCTGGCTCTAAGAGTAGATAACACAGGGCAGGAAATGTCCCACTTAACCTTGAGTCAAATATATTTGCCCACCCTTTTAGAACACTAATATGTGCAATATTTCCCCCGCTGTTTCTTTCTACTTCAGCGATAGAAATTGGAGAAAAATGTCAAAAATGGTTGATGTGAATATCCTCTTTTCTATCTACTATGCCACTTGAGGATGATGAAGAGCTTTTAGTTTAAGTAGGGAGAACTTTGGCCTAACATTTGGTTTGTTGTGTCATAACTTAACAAAATGAGGAGACATTATCAAATGTAATTGTGGTAGATGTTGCTAGATCTTATAAAGTTATTATGTTGCAATTGAGATTAGGTTATCAAATTTGGTTTTTGACATTCTTTGAAGAAAGGGAGCTTCTGTATGACTGCTGTCACTAATTGTTTCTCACTTTTGATCCTCCCTTTTTTCTTTCTCCTCAGATTTGCTGTCAAGAATAGACTTAGATGAACTGATGAAGAAAGATGAACCTCCTTTCACTTTCCCCAAAACACTGGAGGAGTTTGAATATGCCTTCAATGAACGTAAGTTCATATTTTAGTCTTCAAAGCATAAACCAACAACACTGACAGTCTAGGTGAAATACTTCAGCTCAGGTGAACTGAAGGCAAAATTCTTGGATTGAGCCAAACCCAGGTCTGGGTGGTCTGGATATAAACTGAAGGAAACATAACCTGAGATCTGTTCTCAATCCATGAACTGCCATCTATAGCAGTGGTTCCCAATCTATTTGGATGGTGACTCCTTGAAATTAAATGGTGTCTATTTGCAACCCCTTGTTACAACCTGTTACGACCGATATTCCCCTTGAAACCTGTTAGTTTGTTTCATTTGAATAATTGTAAGTGACCTGAAAAGGAAAAACTGTACCACACATAAACTATTCCAAAAAAGCAAAGATCAGAAAAAAAGATTAAAGTTCCTGTAATAGAATAACATTACCCCTTCCTTTATCCCCTCTTCTATAACCTTGTGACCCCCTCACATTAGTTTGCAACCATTGGATGCGTCTCAACCCCCAGGTTGGGAACTAAAGTGTCTATAGAGTTGGATGCGTCCACTGGATGTGTTAAAGTTACTTCATTAAAGCCACTTTGGAGCTGACATAAAAACAAAATTCCCATAGTAATTTAAGAAATTTCAACATTCTGTTACTGTTTTTGAATTAATGACCTAAAATTGTCTCTGTTGGGGTGGGGGGTTACAGGTGTAGGTGTGTGTGTGTCAGTGAACAGTGACAGCAAGAAGCAGAGCTGAACCCAGAGTGGTTTGGGTCCAGATGATATAAAAGTCTCTTTAGGATTCTCTTGGCTGGCTGTAATCAAACCAGGTGGAGGGAAAGAGGAAGAGTTGGAAAGGGTAGTGGCGGCGGCGGTGGTTTTGGCTCTTAGTATTCCCCTGTAGTCTCTTTCTCTCCCTCTCTCACCCCCTCTGTTCTCTGTCAGTGTCTCTGCTGGCTGTCTGGCTGGCTGAGTGGGGGACATGTTGTGTACTCTACGGCCCGTCAGTAACCTACTCAGCCTTGCCCTCTGCCTGACGGAGCATTTGCATAACCTCGCTGTGCCTAAGAACAGAGACATGCAGACTCACCCCCCACCCGCCACTGTGCCAACACTCACCACCCCCTCTACCCCACCTTCAAGTCCCCAGCTCAGTCTCCCATGGAGGGAGGAACACATTCAGAGACTCTCTGTTGCCTCACCCTTTTATCTCCCCTCTTCCCTTTCCTCCCCCCTTTCTCTGTATCTGTCTGTTTCTGCCCATTCCCTGCTTACAATCCCAAACTGAAACACAGCTTTCCCACCAACCCACCCACACACACACACACACACACACACCCACCCTCACACACTTGGATATACACACCCATGCCCATCTGTATGTCTTGCCAATTTCCACTCGGGCCTGTTTTTGAAGGATAGTATTTCTATTAAAGCCTTGGTGGCCCTCAGGCGGTGTCTCTAGTATGTCGGCTCACAGTCACTCTGACTCGCAGGCATTTCTATAGCTACACCCAGGCTACCTTTGCCTGAGACAGGTGGAACAAAAATGTTAATTTGACCATGTAATGATGTGAATACAGACGAGGCTGTGTACAATAGTTTGCAGGTATCTTAATCACTGAAGATGATGGCTTCATCTCGCTAGCCCTCCGGTTTTCCATTACTGGAAATCCAAGGTTATGTACACCTAATTAAGCGGCCAAATTGAGAACAGAATGCTAATTATGACAGAAAAAGAGGAGAAAACTTGAGAAAACGTTATTCCTCTGAGAGGGTGTGTTGGGGGAGGCGATGGAGCCCATACACACACACACACACACACACACACACACACTTCTTCTCTCCCTCCTTCACACACGCACACACACACACACACCCTTTTCCTACAGTAGGATTTCATTATAGCTTCTCTCTTCCTTCTCTTAGGCAGTAGTGTTTAGATCCTCACCCCTCCACGAATGCATAATTGATTTTCTTCAAGGTACTTTTTGTGCTCACTGCTTTATCCTAACTTCTCACTCGTCTCCTGCTCTACCTCTCAGGCACAAGTCGGCTTTTTAATGCAACACAATGACAAACCTACATTCAGGATTACATGTTGTCGAAACAGCAAACCATGAAAGCAAGTGTTGTAATACACAGTGCGTTAGCAATGTAAGATTTATCACATTGATAGAAGGGTGAAAATGGTGGCAATTTAGAGGAAGATGAAAAAATGCTTATGCATTCTGTTATCTTGCAAAGATATTATATTTATTTATATCTTAGATGGGTTTTCTCACGTTGTGCAATAATTGAGAAAGTATGAGAGCCCCCTGGCTATTTGGGTTAAGTATGTGTACTTTTCAGTGGTTTAGCTCTTACAAATTCTGCAGTCATAAAGGTCAAAATTAAATTTAACACTGTTTAGTTTTTTATTGTGTTGTAGTGTCAACCGCAGGATCGATGTGCCTCATTGCTAAGGTATAAACGTAGTGGTTCCACAGCCACACAAGGGTAATTGTTTATTAAGAAAAAAAGTAGTACCATCTCTGAACAGCATTTTCCTGTCTTATGACTGTTTTATATCAAATAAAACCTGGATGTGTTAAAAAACTCCTTTGGTTTCGCTGATTTATAATAAATCACTTAAATATTATCCCAGAGAGCTTTAGTTTCTTCTCAGTCAATTATTGTGCCATGTAATGGCAGTTTGGCTCACTTGCAACAAACGCCTAGTGACACTTACTGTATGTCCACACCTGGTCCTCCTGGCTGCATCTGTCGGTGTGTTGTCTGTGTGTTTGGGTGTATGTAAGCTATGCTGGTTAGGGCGACTGGCTGATGCCCAGCAGTTGCAAGGAGCAGTTGTCGTCGTGGCAAATGCGTGCCAGCGCACCTTTCTCTCTCATGCTCTCTCTCTTTCACACATACACACACACTCACACACACACACACACACACACACACACACACACACACACACACACACACACACACACAGACAACCTTTCCCACACCTCCTTTAGTTTTTCCACAAGGAGATTTCAGGTGGGAACGGCAGGGACAGACCTGTGGCCTGTTGCCAGGGTGAGCGAGGAAGAAGAGGGAGAAAGAGATGGACACAGTTAAAGAGGAAGGGGAGAGGCTTTTAGATGGATGAAAAGAGGGAGTGAGAATTTTTGCCATACCAGCTGTCTAGTCCTGGCCTGCCAGACTACCCAGAAGGCCGTTGGAGTCGTGACTGGAAGAACGCTGCTGCATCCACAGGCCTTGCACCTGCCAGATGGGGGTGGTTGAGGGAGGGAGGGTAAAGGAACGAAAGGACCAACAGAGGAGAAGCGAGAGAAAGAATGAAAATAAAAAATAAAGAATTTGGTGGTTAATCTTAGTTTGTTTAATTTGGCAGATTGAATTACTTTTGCATTTCCAGTCTGAAGTAGTGACCTGCCCAACATGCCTAACTTTACCTCTCACACACACACACACACACACACACACACACACACACACACACACACACACACAATCATATATATATATATATATAGATATTAATATGTGGTTTTTCCTTCTTTTTTATCTTTCTCCCACAGATGGCCAGCTCAGACATATAAAAACGGGAGAACCCTTTGTGTTCAATGCCAGAGAGGATCTCCACCGCTGGAACCAGAAACGCTATGAAGCTCTCGGAGAGGTAACACACTGCTCTTTCCATTGGCATACTAAGCGAAAATCTGTTTTGTTTGGGGTTTTTTTTAAGCTACCTTCAGGCCATCCATATTCAGCAACTTTGGCTTCAGCTACTGGGTCTAGTTTGATTTTCTGTCCTGACCAGTTTTTGTAACATGACATTAAAAGATGTTGCAATTGTTGCTGATTATTTAGAAAGCAAAAAACATGGCACATCAGCCTTTATTACACGTGGAACCTGCAGAATTGCTTTATTCTATTGATGTAAGGCTGAGTTGATTTTTGGCATCCAAATATATTGTAGTTCCCGCATGCGGATCAATTTTATGTCAAGTTTTAAATTTTTTAATTAACAATGGTGACAGCACTGCTGTAGAAGAGAGGTGAGTTAGAAAATATTAAGACCAAAGAACAAGAATGTGCTCAGTTCTCAAACAGGCTGCCCAGATGTTCATTTTTTAAAAACCTTTGTCCCAGTTGAATGCCAAGGCTTGATTTCTAACCACAAGCAGCCCCACTGTTGCATAATTGGCACGACAAATATTTGCTGCCTATTTTACACTATCCAACAGCAAGAAAACGACTGTAGGTGTAAAGAAAATCAAGTTGCCCAAGTTAACATTGGACTCTCATTTGATTCCTATTTTTAATTTATGCATTTATATGCTTAAAGATATTGTAATATTTGCCTGCTATATCCATGCGTGGCTGTTTTAATGCACACTTGAGCTGTAGTTACAAAAGTGTTCATAGGTTCTGAGGAGGCTAATTGACTCTTAAGGACCCCAGCTCTCTTTCAAACACAATGTGGTCATGGTAAATTGCCACAGCCTTTTACACAGTAACGTTTGTGTGTAAAAGGGGCTATGGAGCTCTTGCACATTCTTTCATTTCAAACCTGGATGAACTGCATTGTAGCCTTCTTTTAAGCACCTTAAATGCCAGTACCACAGAATGGCTTCCTCAGTGGTGTATCTTTTGGTCCAGGCCTCTGTCAGATTAGAATGAGGAAGGTTTACAAGCATTTTAAAGGTCATGGTCCGCTGAAGCAGGTGAGCACAATGGATTTCACCCTAATCATCCACTTGTCAGCTTAGTTGAGGCACGAGTTGAGTTTGAGGTCAAATGTGTCACATAACTCCAGTTAAATTTCGAAATGTAAAGTCTGAAATGGACAGTGATGCATCTGCTGATTCTGAGCAAGAAGCTGAGTCAGTTGTGAAGTCTGCACCAGAATCCGAGCAGAGGTCTGAGACTGAATTTGAAAACTTCTGAGAATCCTACCCTTCGAGCCAAAAAAGTCCTCAACTGATCCGTTTGAGGCAACGTTATGAAGGCATGACATGGCATGGTGTAGATAAAACAACCCACCAGTGATGCTCTCAGTACTGGGGACCTGTCTACGTAGTTCTGCTACAGGCCTGAGACAGATATGTGCAGAAGAGAATTAACAACTGTCCTGACAATTTTCCGTGACTGTGCAACTGGAGATGACGATGCACATTAGAGACTTTACACTTGCTGATGCACGACTGGTGTGATTGGGATGCGACTGCAGATGAACTGATGACCTCTATTTTTCGTTGCTATAGCGTTATAAATATATTATATAGAGCACATGGTGGGAAAAGTTACTTTTAGACTTTAATTTCAAGGATTCTGTGCCACCGTATGGAGTTCTGTGATCGTCCAACTCCATCACCATATATCCAAAACATACACCATCCTAAAGTTCACCTATAATTGACTCCCACAGTACCACCACATGCAATATGCATTAAGATAATGAGACAAATGTTCTTTTGTAATCTGTTTTTTTATTTGCATCCCCCGCTATGTTGCTTTTAATTGTTGTGTGCATTCTTTGAAGTTCAAAGCAAAGTGATAGACCCATTTGTGGGATTACCTGAGTGTTTTTATTATTTCTAATGCAGGTATACAGTAGTCCCTTTGAGAGCCTGCCTTCTGTGAAGGCTTTTTCCCCCTCTTTTCTTTTACGTGTTCAGGCACTATCTACCAACATCTAAAAGGACTGTAGAAACAAACATTTGGTAGCAGAAAAGCAGAGGCCCTGAAAGAACACACAGACATTTAAACTAACTGAACTCAGGCATCTGAGGGGGGCCAAACATTTGGAGGAAACAAATAATCATCAAGCAGAATGTATGCAAATTTTATTCATCCTGTGATTAAAAAAATTGACAGAAGCATCTTCTTTAGAGAAGAAAAAAGGAAATAGTGTCAGTCAGTGTTGATGTGAGCTTGTGTAATGAGAACAGATACTGTATGTGTTGTGCTGCAGGAGATTAACTGGCTGAGAAGAAAGGAACACTACCTGAATAAGCAGTATTATCTGTCTGTTGTTTTTAGGCCACAGATGATTCAAGAAAATGAATACTGTACCTCTCTCACAGCTTTGCAAGTACAAATGCATTGTTTTTGCTGGTAAGAAATATGCTCCATTATAAATAGACACAACTACTGAATTGTATGCCTTTGGTTATAAAAGTAGGTTATGCTGCTTAGTCAGCCTCTGTATGTATGAGTTTAAGAGTGTGTGTCACACAGGCGTACCTGCACGCTTATTTCTGCGTACGTCTGGCCAGCACATGCAGATCTATTTGTGCTTGAATTCCCCCCCTTTATGCCATTGTTTGTGTGTTTAGTCTTTTCTCCCATCCCTCTCCTTCATTTTTGCATCAGGCAAGAGGAGAGACTTTGTCAGATGTCATGGGGGTAAAGGTATAAGCCTCAATGCAGGCAGGCCTGTTATGGGCAACGCCACTCCACAGCACACCCCAGTGCCCTCTATCAACCTGCCACCTGAGAACTAGCCACAATTCAGCCTGGGAGCTGTGAGACATGGCACAAGGACGTGGGTGCATGTGTTTGCCTCTGGCAGTGTGAATAGAATGGCATCATCATTGCCCCCTAATGCTCACTCACATTCCTTTTTGCTCCCTCCCCTCATCTATACCTCTGACCATCTCTTCCTCCTCCTGTCGTCTTCTCAGTGTCTTTATATCCTCACAGTTCTGTATTTTGTGTGGAAGACTGTGTGTGTGTGTGTGTGCGTGTGCGTGTGTGTGCGTGTGTGTGTGTGTGTGTGTGTGTGTGTGTGTGTGTGCGCGCGCACGTGCGTTTGTGTGTCTGTGTACATGTGTGAGGGGGCTTGGGGGTGGCGGCTGTATTGTCAGACACATCACAGCACCAGATGTCCAATTTGCACTTCAGCCTCGTCTGAATGGAGGGACGGATACAAAGAGGGAGAACGAGGATGTTGGTATGATGGCCTCCAAGCAAAAGAAAGAGATGGGAACAAAATTTGGGTTGAGAACAAGAGTGGTGAATCATTTTTCATTTTTCATTCGATCCATAAAAAATAATTCTAAACTTTTCATATGTATTTTTCATATAATTATGCCATGATGCAGAGAGATGCTATTACCAAGAAGCTGCATCAGTCCACTTTATTTGGAGACCACTGAGCATATTTTTGTACATATGAGTGGCCTGCAGTTCAACACCTGAGAAAAATAGTAGCCATAAAGTTATAACAAATCCCAATTTGAGGGCCCAGTTTATGTTATTAATTCAGTATGTATGAGTAATTAAACAAACATAAAGGAAGTGGAATTGTGATGGAATGACAGAAGGTGCACAAAGGAAAAATATAACTTCTGAAGAATATGTGCAAGCCACTGAAACCAGTAGAGAGACGAAAGAGAGAGAGAGAGACAGAGAGAAAGAAGAGAGTAAGCTGGACTGACAGAATGTGCGCGTAATGGTGCACATACATAAATAAACAAGGTAACTCATATAGCACATGTGTTTGATTGCATAGATCAAACAAACCAATAAAACATGCATAAACTGGCTAAATACATCAAGCTTACACCTATTCTCTGGGAGTTGTGGGAAATGTGGGAAATCATGCACAGGGCAGGTTGAAGAAAAGGAAATAGAAAAGAGGGATGAAACAAATAATGAAACAAAAAGCAAATTAATTGAAGTGTGTGAATGTACTTTTTGATCAGCGTAGTGACTCAGTGCAAACATACAAGAGGAGAATGAACCATACACTTTCGTTTGAGAACCATTGAATTTGTCCTCAGGGAGCACCTGATTATTACTATCTGAACTAAATTATTTCAAGGGAAACCCAGGTTATGTGGGGGGTATAGCTATTTTGTCTTTTTACCCAGAGTCAGCCACTTACGAATGCCTTCATTATGTCTCTCTGTGCAGTCTGAAGGTATTGCAGTAGCATAATAAAGGGCATCTGTGGCTGTCTGTCTCTGGATAAGTAGGACAAATAAGATGTCTGCAACTGAAATATCCCTTTATGTTCTGAATGCACTCTATAAAGAGTGTAGGCATTGACTAAGATGGTCTCTTTGTTATTCCCATTAACCCCAGTTTCTAAATTGTTGAATTGGTATAATGTAATCTTTATTGTGTTCTTTTGTATTTTGTTTTGTCTATGGAAACTATAACATTACACAAACCAAGACTGGAAAACAGACTACTGGTGTGGTGACATTTTCCGTCCTTGGCTCTGACTGTTATCATAATGGCTGTATTACAGCTGTAATGCAGTGCAGGCTATCTGCGCGGTGTTGCTCAGTGCAGCAGGGTCACCACAGCCTGTGTAGGTGTCAGTTGTAGTCTAATTCCTGTGATTCGGTGATGAATCTCTCTGATAGAAGACAAGCATAGGGTCTGGCCCAGATGGAGCTCTATTAAGCTGTTAATAAATGAGGATTCTTCTCTGCTCTGCCTGCATCTGTGGAATTGAAGGCACTCACAAATTTGTAAACACACACACACATACACACACACACACACACACACACACACACACACACAGAGTCAGAATATTATAATGAAGTAAAGCTAGCCAGATGGCTGAATTAGAAAGCCGTCTCTTTCTCTTTCTCCTTTTCTCTCTGTCTCTTCATCTCTCTCTCCCCCTCCCTCCCTCTCTCTCCCCCTCTGTCTGTCTCTTACTCTCTTACACTGTGTACTGTCTCTCTGTTATCTATTTTTCTCTTTCTGTGTCCCTCTGTTTCCACATTATGGATGATGGGTATTGTAACAGCTGACCAAGGTTTAAGGCTCTGCTGAAGTGCCCTTGAGCAAAATGATGAACACTGAGGCAAAAGACTTGTCTTTAACAATTCATTATGACAAGCTAATATCATTATAATATTATATTATGTTATATTATATTCATAACCTAAGTTCAACTTGTGTTATACCTCTACCATGTGCATAAATTACAATATCATCTGCATACATTTGAATGCTAGTCTCAGGACAAACAATATATGCAGTAGAATGGGCGGGATTTAATCGTCAGATTGTTGGGGAAAACCTGTTGAGAGTCAGCAGCCACCTGGCTGATGATTGTGTACTTGGACAAACAGTTTTGGAGAGTTAGCTTACAACAATATCCCCTAAGCTGACATCATACTTTCTATGTTCACATTGCTGCAATGCAAATTCCGTCATCTGCTAGTGTCCATGCAGTAGTGTATGTGTATGTGCAGGTGCAGCCCAAACAGAGTCTGCGCACAGACCTGGAAGTGTGAACGCCTGTACCTATGCAGGAACTTTGATCCTTTACCTGTCCCGCTGATTTAAGGTTAAGAAGACAGGTAGATGTAGTGAGTTACTTTGTGAAAAAATGGTATATCAAGACATGTTATAAGTCACTTTGCAGGAGTTTAAAAAAATGTATTTTACAAATACATTGTTGACAATATACAAATACTGTCAGACATTTATTTCACTAGATGTTGTGTTTTATGTGTTTCTTGTACAACGAGCAGAATAGTGTAGTATATTTAGAGCTTTACATAAACAACATTAACCTATAAGTGATGGATCACATTATTAGGTTGAAGAGGTGCGATGAATAAAGACTCCTAGTGCAGTCATGAAATGTTGCGTCAGGGCTACAATGGGAGCCATGGAGACAGGCCTTCACACTGTACTTAAAGCACCATGAGGCCCCATACCAGTCGTGGACCATTTTGTTGGGAAGCTAATGGGATCTCTCTAAAGAGGGACTATAAATGACAGCTGTCTGCCCTGATTCACTGACTGCCATCACGTCTCCATTCCCAAAACACTTAAAAACTGCTGCTGCAGCTTCTGCTGAGAACAGGAAGGAGGAAACAGACACAGTGAGACAAAAATGGTTGCAGGGTGTGGGCGAGGTGGATTAGAGTTGATGAAAGAGAAGGGAATTGGACAGGGGATGGGGATGGGATGGGGGGTTAGAGAAAAGACAGGAGGGCTGGTAGTTACAGTACTGGCATCTGTCACTACCGCCGGCACCCACGGTGGCACGCAGTACTTTACTTTGAATTACCCTCTGCCGGCTTCTCAGTTAACACCTGAGGAGGTCATTACGATGCCATTAGTATGAGTAGTGCAAGGAGGGCAGAGACGGAGTCTGAGAGAGGGAGATCTACGCTAAGTGTAAACAGACTGTCTGTCAGTCTGTGTCGGAGAACTTTCTCTTCCCCTGGAGAGCCCTCTCTCCTCTGACAGAAGAATGACAGAGACCTCATGGGAATTACACCCGTCTCTCTCTCGCTCTCTCTCTTTGTTTCCCACGCGGACTGACAGATCACAAACTCACAACAATAGGCCCTATTTTAATACCACTTTCTGTTGGTACATGAGGCTGACTTAAATAAACAACCTTTCTATTGCCTCGTGCTCTCTCTCATTTTCGCAGCCTGTCTCTCTTTCTGAGTAATGCTTTGCTGTTGTTGCTGCTGTTGTTGTGCTGCATTGTTCGGGGGGATTTTCTTCTTTTTTCTTTTTCTTCCTCTCCTCTATTCTCTGGAGAAGAAGGAATGCTTTCCTGGGTGCAGTCAGTGATACAGCATGGAGCAGCTCTTTCAGTTTCATTATATAAACAGCTTTGATGCCTCTTCTTGCTCTCTGGTTTCTATGGCTAAGTGGCTTTTGGAGAGGGCTCTGGACTAGAGAGACAAGAGATGTGTGTGTCTATGCATGAGTTTCTCGTATGTGTGTACACTGCATGTGCTGCTGTCTTGTGTGTATTTGTGCACATGGCTAACACTTAGCTGGTTAATCAGATTAACCAGTGTGGCTTCATTGTCCCCAATAAGTGAGACATTATAACATTATTGCATTATTCAAACTGGAGGCCTCAAAAGGCCTTAAAACAGCTTTGTAACTGTGACTTCTGATTACATAAATGTCTTTCTTTTCTTTTCTTTTCTTTTCTTTTCTTGTGGGGTGGCTGCAATTTCTGTTAAATGTCACTGGGACATTTACAGAGATGTTTTTCTTTATATTTTAGTGTTTATTTCCATTTCCATAAGTTGTATCTTTCACGATGACTAGCATTAAATTGGTCTTAAAGAGTCTTAATGTATCTTGATGAAACTTACAGACCCTGATAAACATCTGTTTCATGATCGTCTCTCAGGGGCGGTTTCAGATCATTGCTTTCTCTTCCTCCCCTGTAATTACCTCAGTTTTTCCATTGCCCTTGACCATCTCAGCCTTTACCCTCCCTCCCTTCCTCCCTCTTATTGTTCTATGATACCTATTGTTCCTTTCCTAATATTTCCCTTGCTCCTGTTCCTCACATCCTTGTCTTTCCCACCTCTCAATATATCCACCTCTTCCTGTCCTGGTTCACTTCTTCCCCGCTTTTCCTCGCCTCAGGTGTGGTCAGCCAAACTAGGCATGACTGGTGTAATCAGTGGGAGAACAAACATTAACTGACACATGTGCACACATAATGTGGGAGGTCTTTCACCCTCAGTAGTGAGGAGTTTAAAAACATATCGACTTGCAACCACAATGGTCTTCGTTAAGACCGTGGCTTGGTGTGTGAGTGAGGGTGAGGAAGAGATTGTTGTGGGGATGACCAGAGGTTTGTCAGGAGTTTAGGGCACAGCCCACCCACTTAAAATGACTCGTATCAAGGCCACATACTGTACCGTTTCTCCCCCACCGTTCTCTCTTCCATTGCTCCCTCTCCCATCAGCTGTTCACCGCAGTGGGATCTGGCACAAGACTCTGGCTCCTGGGGATTACTTCTCCACCTCTCCTTTCTTGTCCTCCTCCTTTCCTCCCACTGAGCCCTCCTCTAAGTCCCTTCCTTCCTCCCTGATCCCACTCTTCTTGCTTCATCACCACAATGCTTCCTCTACACAAACAAACCACAGACACAGAGGTGACCTCAGCCGCAGAGAGTGTATTTCAGACTCTCCCACGATCGCTCTCACGGTCATGTAGAAAGCTCGCCGTTCTTCCAGCATACATCATCATCCAGTTGTCCTAGCAGACAATTAAAACTGAACTGTTACCCTTTTCTGCTCTTTTTACCTTTGTCTGTCTGGACTTGACAGACAAAGCCAGTAAGGGTTACCCATGATCACTGCTCTTTGTGTGTGTCTCTGCTGGGGGGGGGGGCTGTGTCTTTGGAGATGAAATTGTGCAGTCTGGGACTTTGGCCTTCACTTTTTTATGACAGACACAGAGCTTATATTGACATTTCAGGTAATGTGGCACCCATAGCTGGTCAGCCTGAATGATATTACATATTTGCTGCAGATAAGGACATTGTAAGCATGTTTGTGGTCATGAAACCTATTGATTTGGATTGAATTAGGCTCTTTTATCTCTTTCTCCTTCCCTCTTTCTGTTTCTCTCTCTCTCTCTCTCTCTCTCTCACTCTCACTCCCCTCCCTTCCCTTCTCTTTGTGTGTCTTAATATTATTTGCCAAATCCACTCCTCGTGCTTCTCCTATCGTCCGATGCCGACAATGCAGGCACTCAGCGTTGCTTCCTGCAGGCATTTCATTAAAGCACTAATAACACATTGGTAATTAGGTGACAAAGAGGCTTTTCTTATTGTACTGATCAGCTGCTGAGACGTAGTCCTCAGAGGCCCACACAGAAGGAGGTTGGCTGTGTGTGCGCCAGGACATGTTTGTGAGTTTCTGAGTTGTATGTCTCTGCTCCGAGTCTATTATTTCTAAAAACAAAAATCAGGTTTTGATCCATTGAAATGCTGCTACTGTCTCTTTTTCGACCCTTACTTTTGATCTATTTTTTTAATCTTTTTGCTGAAAGGAAAAGGTCATCTGGCTGCAGTTTACATTATGAACTAAAACACACAGATGCCCACATAGCCACACATATATATGAGCTTGGATATTAGATTCTTATTTATGATCTACAGTATCCTTTTATCAGTGGAAATGAATTTTCACATCGAAACTCTTGCATTCTTTCCAGTTTTTCTCTCTCCTCTTGTTCCCCATCAGTCTCTCCCCTGATTCTATATCAGATGGTTCTCGAGCCACCTGAGGCACTGAACAAATAACGTAGTGCAAATGAAATTTCCTGTGAGGCTTATTGATGTCATTAAACACTAGCATACTGAGGCCCGGAATCATTTTAGTCTTCATCAGACTGGCTGACATTTTAGTGAATTAGCTGTTGGAGGTTTGGTGGGTTCGGATGAGGTGGGGTTGTTTTAGCTCCCCTAGCCCCCCTGCCACCACCACCTCCCCCACCCCCTCCTTCACGGGGTCAAATGGTAGAATCGATCATCTCATTTGGCCCGTCTGCTGGCCTTTGATTGGCTGTCATAAGGCTAATATGTGTCTGGTGTGTAATGATATTCTTGCATGTTGTTCTTTAAGAAGTAAATCAAGTTAGCATTTAGCTTGTTGCGGACATGAAAGAGCATGGCAATATTGTGATTATCATGAGAATTCACATTTGACTTTAAAGCAAAAGCCTTTCTTTTACTCTTAAGTTGCATTTGACCTTTTGTTGTCCTTTCTTTTCTGTGTGAAAAATCATTTCTGTGGAGAATCATCTGCCAACTTTAAATTTTGAAAGCAGATATATTCTCAAATTCATACCATTTAAAAGAAGTTTGGAGTTTGGAACATGTATTTTAGGGATATGCATAATTTCATCGTCCCGTGGCTGACATTTCAAAACTCTGTCTAAAGAAAATGTTTTTTTTGTGTGTGTGCCAAAAATTACAAAAGCTAAGCACATCATGGCCCAAAAGAATCCCATTAGTTTTTTCACTTTTTGGTACTTACATCTGTAACTGTTGCACTTGACTAACGGGAGAGATTTTTTTCACTTCTCTAAGAGACTTGGAGAAACTTTTCTTTCTTTTCGAAATAGCACAATGTTTTTGTTATGGTCATGTAATACTACACCTCTGCTCTACATACATAGCTAACAATGTGCAAGTTTACTTTTCATTGGCTCCAAAAACACAGTGTCAGTAGTTTGTAATCAAGACTGCATACTTTTTTGATGGTGTATGTTGATCCAAACCCAATTACAAACATGCTTTTTTGTGCAGATATTTTTGATGACGAATTCCTAATACATTCAATGAGTAAATATCTGTTGACCAGTTATTATTAAATCTCAGTACAGTTCTCCACCTTTCCACACATTAATGAGCTCTGAGTATCATGCCACTCTGTGCTGTGAGACATGACAGTCTCTGGTTGATCCTTGTTTGTGTTTGGCCTTTGTGTTTGGGGTCAGTCAGTCGGTTGGTCTCTGACTAGAGAGCGTGACTGGGGCTCGGACACGCTTTGTAGCTGTGGCGCCACCGCCGGCCTTTGCTTTCCTGATTTAGTAAGGCTGATGCTTCAAAAGCCATACTCAAAGTGAGACTTCACAGCAGAGCAGGACAACATGTTGCTCCCTGTGGTCCATGTGCCTGACATTGTACTGTCGTGACATGTACAGGACACGGAGTCTGTCGTTGCACGTGATTGGGAAACATCATTACAGTAACAATAGCTCCAGCACAGCTCGCTGCCAGTGGTCATGTGCCCTGTCATCTGTTATCACTCTTAACTCCTCTGGCTTTCTCTCGCAACTGATCAAAAATCTAAATCTGTTCCACAAAGTGCTTGTCTCTGTTCTCAGCTCAGCAGGACGTGGGGAGAAGAAAAGAAGGGAAGAAAAAATAAGGAAAATTGAAAAGAAAGTTGTTAATGTCACTGAACCATGAAAGGCTTGGCCCGGGGTTGGAATGACTCGGTATACAAGGTTCTTTAGTGCTGTGGCTGCGGGGATAAACATAACTTACATCAGCCCTTCGCTTGTACAGGAGATTTCCTCTCCTGGCACTTACAACCTCAACACTCACACTGCACTGTGATTCACACACACACACACACACACACACACACACACACACACACACTGTACGATCCAGACCCTTTCAAGTAGCTCATGTACACATGCATACACACACACACCAGAGGGCAAACAAGGGTTTTTGAATAGTAGTTTTTATTCTGTTTGCAAGCATGACAGTGGTTGCTATTACTTGTTCACACATACACACAGAGTTTAGTTTGCTTTTGTTGGATGGATTTGTATCAACGTCAATGTAAAAATATTAATTGCATTAGACTGTATTATCAATGTATTGTCTGACTCTGTGTGTGTGTGTGTATGTGTTCTGTGTCTTTTTTTCTCTCCAGATCATCACTCAGTATGTTTATGAGCTGTTGGAGAAAAAGTGCAACATGACTAAAGCCTTCCTGCCAGTAAGTACCCAGAGTGTGAAAAGAGGCATTTTCCTCTTTGATTTATGCCCTTGAAGATTAAAGGGAGTATTAAATATGAAAATTGACGTAAATGCTTCGGCTTCAGAGTGTGATTATATTGAGTGTCCTGTTTAAACAAAATAAAGAAAAGGGGATTGTGAGGAGTCAGCTCTCCTCATTTCTCTATCAGTCTTTGTCTTTCCCTTTCTATCTCACTCAGTTTCTCTCTTACTCTCTCTCTTTCTGTTACTCCCTCCTCTGCTCACATCCTTTGTGCAAAAGTGTCTCCTCAACAAATTAACTGTATTGTGACGTGTCATTTCAAAGGCGCAGAGGCGCAGCATGCTGATGCTTAATCTGTTTTGCATTCATTTGCGCTGAAGGGGACTTTCTCAGCCATCATGGAGTTATTCTTTGCCCAGCTCATCCACACTTGATCCCTTTTTTATTTGTTGTTGGAAGCATGTTTGTCTCTCTTTGCCCCCCTTTACCCCACCATCCTTGCTCTTTTTCTGTTTATAAAAGTTGTGATCATTTTTCAGGCTGCATTTATGGGGATGTTAGGCAATGCTGGTGTTTAGAAGCATAGCAGAGTTAGCTCCAGCGCTAACAGTGTCCATAAATCACCTACCAAGGGACTCAGCGCCTTTCATTAGCCCCCATACACTTTTACTGGTTTATCTGCCTGGCCTATTTATCTCATTATTCCTCTGGAAAATTGCTCTGTTCTGCTTTTCTGCTGCCCACCCGCCTGCGTGTATATGGCATTTGTGTGTGTGTATTTGTGTGTTAGTGGTGGGTCCGTCCACCTGCGTGGCATTGAACTTGTGACCGCAGATTTTAAGAAGATTAACCGCAGCCAAGTATAGGGAGAGGGAATGAGGGAGCACAAGAGAATAAAGGGTAAGATTTTCTCCCCCACTCGGCTCTCTTTGTCTGCTTGGATTAAGTTCTTGCAGCTGCCACCCATGGCTTTTATGGACAGTGTTTGTCTCCTTAGAGATTCTTCCAGGCATACTTGGGAGGGATGCAAAGACGCATGGGATGTGGACGGAGCTCATGCACACACACAAATACTCGCTCACTCTCTTAGCCTCCCCCTCTCTGTGTATTACTTTCTCCCTCAGTTTTAATCACACAAAGGCTGTTTTCTAATCATGATTATTGATGATTAGTGAACTGATGCATATGAGCTTTTTTAATTACAAAGGCCACAGTAGAGAAGGCTGTTTCTCCTTAAATTCCTACATGCAATATAAGATAAAATTCTTAACATTTCTTTTCATAATCAGCTTCAGATGTTTCTTTGAAAAATAAAATCACAATTTGATCATCTTTTTCATTTGCTGCTGTGGCATAGAGACAGCAAAGATTTATTTTGATTCAGTTAAATGTCCCAAAAGTCTATGAAATCATCAAACATCTTTGGGAAATATGCTTTTCTCTTTATATAAGAGATTTTGGGGGTTTTGACTCCAATACATCAGTGAGACATGATAACCTGTGTTTTCCTGAACATTTAGGTGGATGCCACAGAAGATGAACCCACCAGTTTTATCTACCGGAGCCCAGATGCCTTGTCTAACCCATCCAAGCTGTTGGTGCTCATCCAGGGCAGTGGCGTAGTGCGGGCCGGTCAGTGGGCCCGTAGACTAATCATCAACCAGGACCTGGACTCAGGAACACAGATCCCCTTCATCACCAGAGCCATGGAGGTAGGGGGCACAACAAAAGAAGTTCAAGCTATTTCGTTGGATGTTGAAACGATTTTTCCCGATCTTTGATCCAAGATGTTGTGTTTTCATGTCACTGAGAGGGAGGGGTGGGCTGAGTGCACTGAGGACACTGCAAGTAAAATGTTAGAGGAGGTAGTTTATTTTGCAGCCAGTTCTAAATACTTTACATTCATATCCTCCATTTTTGTTTTTCCTTTGCAAAGAGTGTAAACTGTGACCCATCATTAGTTTGTAGGGTTTTGTGTGTCTCTGGGGGAAAAAGTCACCACATAGTGGTACCACTGCTACCACAGTGGGAGTGCTGGTTAGCCTGATGGGATATTGGTGTGACAAGTGTAACACACATTGTTTATGTAAGGGGCAGGCTTGAATATTTGGGGCTTTGGAAGCAGTTCTGGCACAGTTAGAAGTGGAGTATCATGGTATTTTGTTTTCTTTTGTTTGACTGGAGGTTTGAATGTGATTGTGGGTAATTTTTTATTGCTCTTAGCTTTTCTACCTTAGATTCTGGATGTACTGCATCGACTCAATTCAGTTTAACTTCATTTCCCAATTTACACAAGTCTGGAGTGGAAAGGAAACTTTGTCCTGGGATATGATAAATTACATGATCCTGAACAATTTCAGCACTCCACAGCATCATATAATAGCAGGAGTGAATAATAATAATAAGCAGACATTCGTTCACAGGTGCAAACACAGACTTTATTACTTTACATATTACTGTACAGTCCTCAACCCAGAATAGAGGCTTATATTGTCTTTTTAGTGAAAGAATATTCCTCAACATGATTATTATTATACAAGAAAACATTTATGTATTTTTATGATTCCTGTGTAATCCTATGGGTTCATCGGTGACTGAGCTGAGAGAGAGAAGCAGATAATGTGATGTAAAATATAGATTTGTTTTTCTTTCCCTACTATATGATCACACACAAGTGTATACATCTGTGTTTCAGCAAGCAAAAGGCGGCTCTCTGCCTGTCTTATTATTTTCATCCCCATTTCTGTGCTCATTTGTCAGCCGGGCCACGACTACCTGTGTAATTTCATCGGCCCACTGTTCAAATTGACTTAGGGGAGATCCTGCTCTCCCTCTCCCCCTCATTCCCTCGTTCCGTCCACCTGAATGCCATAAAGACTTTCACTGCTGTGTAAAGCCCTCGCCTGCTGAGTACAACAACAGGAGAGATTTGGGTAGTGTGCGTGTGGGTCCATGTGTGTGCTAACAGATGATTCAGGTACCCAGAAACTATCTTTTACAGTCACCCCGGCCGGTGTTACAGTTGGAAGAGGCTGGATTGTGTTGCAGAGAGACAAAGTGACAGCCCAGATATAGAGAACGTGGTTTGTGTAGTGCGAGTGTTGCTCATTCATCATCATAAACAAGAAATCGTGTTCTTACACCCTGACAAATCATCATCCAGGCATTTACCACACACAGGCCTTGTACTCTGTGTGTGCACTGGAAAGACAAGCACACACATTTATAGTCAATTCATGCTGTCTACATCTATTACAGGCATGTTTGTGGTTTATTATGTCATACCATGACATTTGTGTGGATGTCTTTTGAAGTGCATGTACAGGAGTTACAGCTATTGTAACATCTGAAGAAAGGTGTGGAGTTTTTGTTTTTGCTCATTTTTTATCTCAATCTTATTTGTCTAAACACATTATCAGCTGATTTTAATGATAAGTTCCCCTTCAAGCAGTGGGGGGAGGGGGGGTTCTCAGTGAAATCACTGTGTACTTATCAGCAGTACCTATTATAGTTATTCAGCATTTAGTGGATACTTAGAATTACAGTGTGCTCAAAAGGTACACCACATGACTACATTTAGTTTGTAATATACACTAGCATCCATATTTCTACAAGGACAGTTATTATAGCTGTATTACATTATGTATTTGACATGTAATTGCTATAAGTTTATGGTAGTTTCCACTTTGGCTTGATGCAGCTTCACATTTTACTCCTCCTTTATTCATTTACCCTTAGACATCTCATCTGGTTATCTCATACACTTGTACAAGCTACTAATTCATCACTCTGACACATAAATCCCATCTTACTTTTTAAAGATACTGCCTCCCGCCTGTTCTACAGCACAAAGACAAACAGGCATAGAGGCATGGCATTAGTTATGCATTAATTTAAATGTATTTCCAAAGTCAGTGTTTATAATGAGTGCCTGACTGTTCAGCCAAGTGGCTTGCTGACTACCAGCGTGTTATATTCATTCTCCTCGTAGGAAGAGAGGTGCAGCAGAAATGGTGATGACTAGGTGAGGTCTGAAACCTGACGAGTTGTCAAGGAAGCAGCCTCATACACCATTGTTATTAAACGTTGTTATACTGTTATAATGTTATACAGTACAGCTTACCACGTCTTTATTCTGAAATGTTCACTACAAGGCATTAATAATTAATAGGAAAATCACTCAACAGGAAACTTTTGTTATCACTACCTCGGTGGCTATCAGTTTCACTGTCTCCACCTACACATATATACAATACAGAGTTCACAATGAATTGTCCAAACTCATTCTGGGAAATGCAGGAAATGACTAACTGAGGAAGAGGTTGGTGAACCAGCTTGAGGAAATGAGCCATGATATTCAGCAATGTGAGACTATCTGAAAGTGGAATATTCCTTCGACCGAACTGTCATGGATAGAAACATTTATAAAACAACAACTTAGTTTTACATAGGTCATTACAGCAGTCTGATGCTGTAAAAGAGCAACTCTGGCACCATGACAATTACTCAATATTTCTGATTTACAAATTTGTTTAAGTGCAGTGCTGGGTCAAATGTGACATTTTGAGTGTTGTTTTTATTATGTTTAGATTAGACTCCATTTTACAAAAATGTTGCGTAGCAAGAAGCTTTTGCCTCGAGTGCAGCTCATGCGAAGTTACTCATGGGAAGTTGTTTGGAAATTCAAAGCCTGCAGCGAAGGGTCAACTGGAGTGCATTCGGGGAAATATGGGGGGAGCTTGTTGCTGCTGCAAAACACATACGCATACACGCACGCACGCACACACACACACACACATACATACATATATACATACACACACACACACACATATACACACATCCACCCACCCACCCACACACACACACACACAGACACACACACGTGTATGGGCCTGCACCTGTGTTAAAGCACCACTCTGAAATTCTTAGCCAGCGTCCTTAAGGGCTTGAGTCAGCCTTTCCTCTCTTCCGATGGGATCACCCACTGCCAATCAAGGGATTGTGGGAAACATAGCTGATTGTGCTGGTTAATCAGGCCCTTCACACAACACACGTGCACACACACATACAAACAATCACATTCTAGGGTGAATCTCCGGGCAGCCTGTCTCTTACACACCACTTACATCCCATCACCTGTTTCTGCTTCCCATATCCACCATGCTCCTGTCTACAGATATATCACAGTCTCGGGATTATGTCAACACATTAATAAGCTTGTATCATGTATATGTAAAAGATGAGTCTAAAATATGTGCACACAGAGAGAACCTAGCAACAAATGCATCACACTGGGCAAAGGTGAGTACAGTAACGCCAGGTTAAGGCAAACCTTTGCGCTGTGGTTGCAGGTCTGTTGCATGTGCATGTGTTTGTGCACATGGAAGTAGTGCTATTCCCATAGCCTCGAGGTAAAATGACAGGTGAGAGGAGGTTTCTCAAGCAACAACCAGAGTGAGGGGGAAATAGATGGAAAAGATGAATCTGAGACGGGGGAGGAGGGCACGGGGGTTGGGTGGGTGGGTGGGGGGATGCAGAGAGGGAGAAGGATTATGATTGGTTGGAAGAGGACAGAAGAGGAGAGAAGGAGAGGGGCACAGAGAGGATTGAAGCAGGAAGAGAGAAATGAGAGAAGGACTAGGGAGTGACTGCAAATGGGGTGGGACTGGCAGAGGACAGACGGGAGTATAGAGAGAGAGTAGGCAGAAGGCAGGCGTCTGACAGCTCCACTACTGGGAGAGGGCCTCTTAATGACAGCTTATTCCTTCATGATTTCAATTCCTGACAGTCGACAGGTCTGCTTGTTGCATCATGGCAGCTGTATCATTACCTTCTGGCCCTGTCACTGCTCTGCATCCTGAGACTGAGATGGTGGAGGTGGAGGGTGGGTGCCATGGGGTTTGGAGGAGATGGGGGAATGGGAGGGAGAGAAAGAGAGAGAGAGAGAGAGAGAGTAGATTGTGAGGTTACAGGCAGAATAATTGAGGAAGGAGGGAATATTGAAAGGTGGGATCATTAGTTAAAGTAGCTGTTGGAGTTAAGAATAGGACATTCAACTTGTGTGTGTTTGTGTCCACACTGAAAGAAAACACTTGAATGCTGCTGTGAGGCCTCAATCCTCCTGTATCGCGTATTATGGTACATGTATCATGTATTATCAGGCCATGACACAACAACGTTGAGAAGCAAGAACCCAAAAATTCCTAGTGCCTTTTTTTTCTTTTACTTTACTTTACATAACTTCTTAACTTTTTTTTAATCCTTGACTTCTCCTGCAGTTGTCTTCTTACGGTTTTGCAACATTAGTTATTGGCTACTGTTGGAAAACTTCTCTTCCTAAGAGCTTATTCATCTGTTCATTTTCAATATTTCAACACAATATAGTCATTTTTGTCAGACATTGTTTCTTTAGAAGTTCAGTTGTGGGTAGAGTTTTTTTTAAAAATAAATTCAACAGTACCAAGTCTGACAACTTTCCAACTTGTTAACTGCATATACATGTGCACACAAACATATAACCACATACAAACCACTAAAAACACTCTCCTCAAGAACAACTTAATTTAATTTGGAACTTGCTAACGTGAAAACAGATCTGTTCACCAGCCCCCCCCCCCCTACCCCTGTAATGCCTCCCCTCCTTCTCACCCCCCTTCTCCCCATCTCACACTCTCTCCCTCTCTCTCTCTCTCTCTCGATAGTGAGTCAGGCTCGACACTGGAGACCCACTGGAAAGAAAGAGGGGGTGTGGTGTTTTCAAAAGTGTGTCAAAAGCCTAGGGGTTTGTATCTGCCCAGAATTTCAATGGGAGGCTGAAAGGGGGCAGCGAGGCAGACAATCTCAAACACAGAAATCCTCTCTTTACTCTCTCTCGTCATGTCCTGGCCCCCCCCCCCCCCCCCCCCCCTTTTTTTTTTTTTTTCCTTGTAGCTGGATGATGTCTTGTTCAGCATCGGCTTCACACTCTGGCATCTTCCTGTGTTGTGCCGTGGCCTTGTGTGCTGTGAGGATACCCCTCTCTCTCCTCTCTCTCCCCTCTCTCTGTCTCTCCAATCACCATTCTTCCTCCTCCTCCTTTCTCATTAGTTCCTCTAATTCCCCCCGAGCTGTGAGTTAACCTGTGTGTTTGTGTGTGTGTGCTGGTGTGTGTGCGCGCGTGCGTGTGTGTGTGTGTGCGTGTGATAACATTGTACGTACAGTGTGTTTTCAGCCTATCTTTGGGCATCAGGTGGCTACAGAAGTCAGAAATGTATCATTCTATCCATCTAGCCAGGTTTAGCCAGAGGACAGCTTGTGTATTAGTGTGTGTGCATGTGTGTGTATGTGTAAGGGTCAAAAGATGCTCTGCCTAGCCATGGCCTTGTAATAGTAGCCCTGCAACCAACACACACTCACACACACACACACACCTCCAGGTGGGAAGGTCCCAGCACATCCTGAAGCTCAGATCAATGCACTTGACACCTTCAAAGGCAGGTGTGGGGCCTGGACTTGCTCTGGGGTTAAACCTCTTTTAAATAGCCTCCCGCGGGAAGGCAGCTGTCAATAACCCACCATAATTACCGGGGCCAAGCCCGCCAAGGGCTCGGCTGCACGGGCCAAATTAAAAATTGATCAGAGGGAGAGAAAACATTATTTTGTGGTGGTATTCCCTGTCCTAACAGCACTGCTGCTGCCGTATGTGAAATCTCATCAATTGAGGTCCAAGCTAGATATCTAGAGACCTATTTATCTATCTATCTGCCCCCCTTCGTCCAGATGAACAATGAAGTGCTGTCCCTGTTGTAAAAAAATATTTGCATATTAAGTGTCTTTCTGTGTGTGTGTGAGAGTATGTGTGTGAGTGTGTGCGTGTGTATGTATGTGCGTGTGTGTGTGTGTGTACATGAAGCGTGTGAGTGGGTGCATACTGTATGAGCATTCAGCTGATTGTTATGTGCTCCAGGTAATCGTACATCATCCCCTATCTGTGTAGTGTGTTTGTGTGTGTGTGTGTGTGTGTGTGTGTGTGTGTGTGTGTGTGTGTGTGTGTGTGTGTGTGTGTGTGTGTGTGTGTGTGTGTGCGCGCGCACACACCTTGTAGCAATATATTGATTGTGGTCTCATTGAGTTTCTCTTGGCAGAGAGCCTTTATTTGTCAGTCCGAGAACGATATGAAGAAGATATGTTCATCCTCAGGCTTCCTCTAGGAAAACACACTGACTATTGTTTCACAAGACACTGATGAATGAGACTGACAGTTTACAATGGGTTTGAAGTATTTACTAAACACACTGTAGGAAAAAGGTCATATCACATGGTTTTTTATCATTGTTCTGTATGTCATTGGTGTAGGGCATGTTCTTCCCATTACATATTAAGCCCTATTTAAAATGGATGTTCTTTTGGGAGGTCCTGTCATTATTATAATTACCACTGGCATCTGTAATTTTCATCCAGTGCAAATCTGCCTGATACATAATTCACACAAGTGTATAAGGGGGAGCATGCGTTTTGACATTTCTTATTTGGGCTAAGAGCAGAGATTCAACAGAAAACACACAGCAAATTTTGTGGTGTTAATAAGTGTTGATTAGCCTCTATAAACACAGGAAGTGTTGATTTTAACACTTTCAGAGTTACAGTAAATTAAGTCTGGCAATTTTACTGTGCAGAGATCATTTATTTTGTACAAATTGCCCCTGGATCTGCAAACATACTAGATGTAAATTGCATTAAGGGGATTCTTCCTCTAAAAATAATCCAGTTTAAATTGTGCGACTTTAAACATGGCACTGTAGGTCAGTTGTCCCCAGAGTGCCTGGTGCAGAACTCTTGGGTGCCATGAAAACTGGCCAGGGATGTGGCAGGATTTGTTTCCAGTTTTTGTGTTCTACTTTAATAACTTTCTCTCACACATTTGTCACAATGAATAGACCTAAAATAAGTGCTGAAAATAGATATTTACTTTGACATTTGCAGCTTAAAAGGGTTCATGAGTACGTGTTTGTGTCAGCGGTTTAAAAAACATTTAGGAAGTACTGCTGTAGTTCCAGAAACTGAACATAACAAGTAGTTTACAGCAGTTTACTCAGAGAGAATAAGAACATTTTACTTTCTGGATATACTGTATATGTACACTATTGAAAAAGCTGTTGAGAGTTGTTTGGTATGTCATTTTCCAGGCTGCTCATGCCACCATGTTGCTTGGGGGTTGAGAGGATTGAAAGAACAAGAGGATGAAAAACAAAAGAGCATGAGAGAGGAAGACTTCAATCTAATTGTGAGAGATTATTTGGGAGTGTACATTTATTAGCCCTCGTGTGATAATAGACTTTTTTTTTTTCCTTGATATTAGCAAATTGTACCATCAAAAAGGCTTTGTCTTTATGTGTGTGCATGTGTGTTTATGCGTGCGTGAGTGTGTGTGTGCCTGTGTGTGTGAGGTGGGTAGTAGGTCATTTGCAGCTGTAGGCTGTGTGTGTGTGTCCCAATGGGAAGGTCTTGTTTAGTCTCTCTTCCAGAGGGCCCCAGGCAGTGTGTGGTGGATACCTCTTCACTCTCTCACTGGGAACACTCCTCTATGGCCCATACATACACACACAAACACACACACACACACACACACACACACACACACACACACACACACACAAGACACACACACACCCACAGAAAAATCCTCCACAATCTTTTGCACAATTTGTCAGTCTGTGTGGCAGCATGTTCACTGTCTGACGGCTGTAATGTAACAGCTTTTACTTCTTTTTTGGATACAGGTGGGTGTATGTACCGCATTCATTTGAATCATTTAATATTACGTGGAGACACACACACACAAATGCAAAGGCTCTTTCATCCTCTTGTAAATTTTACATGTATCCTCCATCTCAGCAGCTTTGCAGAGGTTAAAAGTGTTTAGCTGTGGACGTTCCAGGAGGAAATTGAGTTTTGCGAGGAGCTAGTGGTGAGCACGTTGATGACCCACTGTGGATATACACTACACTACACACACATGCACAGACACACGAAAGTGCACGCGCACACACACACACTCACACAATCAGCCACTGAGCATCTCTTAGGGTCAAAGTTGAAACCTGCTTTAAGCTCTCCAATGCCAGTGTCATGCTCCTGGACTGTGTGCACCAAGCTTTGATCGATGAGAGGAAACTCAGCCCTTAAATAGGGGTTACCAAGGTTCTAGGGGGTACACTAGGGTTAGAGGCAAACAACAACAAATCTTTCTGTTAATAGTTTTAGTGCCGGCTCTGTGGTTAGAAATGAAAATAGATGCTGGAGGGCTGCACTGGTTGTGGTCTGTAGACATTCAAAAAGCAGTTTTGGAGAGTGAATTTTTTAATTTGTGTTTTACGGTAACAACAGGATCCTATTCAGACATCTGGACCAGCTTTTCAAACATGTGGCCCACTGAGTTATTTGCCTTATACTCTAGATACAGACAGGTGACAAATTAAAGGAAAAACCTTAATAAATGAGTGGAAAAGGTCTAAGTGATTTTGAAAGCGTGTTCATTGTTTGGGCCTACGGATGGCAGGAGCTTCCTTCACTTCTCAACTGGCTCTTGTTTCATTAGGAAAAGTGACTGAAGTGACATCTGCATTTAGATCCATGGGAAAGACATCAGTAAATAGAATTGGAAATTGTGGGCGAAGGAAAAATAGAAGAGCAACTCCTCCTCAGGTGACAGTCCATCAACAATTACATAGAGAGGCATATTATAGGGTTGCAGTGCATAAATCCCCCATTACAAAGATGAATGCACATTTGAGAGCTCAGTGGGCAAGTGCATGTGTGGCGTACACCAAGAGAACGGTACAGGTGTGAGTGCTTGACCCCTGCAGTAAGGGGATCCAGTGCCTCTGTTATGCTGTGGGGTGTCCCTCCATTAGAGTCCAGAGACTTGTAGGATCAATGTCAAGGTGCATTGAAACACTTTGTGTTGGTTTTTCCTTTAATTTGTCACCCGTCTGTAGATGAGTAGTGATATACCATGTATTTATTTGAGGCAGTGGTTTTATCTGTTTACCCATATGTGTTAGTGTCTTGTAGCTGTCTGCTTTTGTGTGTTTCCCCTCTCTCTATGTGACCAGACATCAAAGATGGAATCTTTCTTTGAAGGCTTATCTGTCTTTTGAGACTGGTATTGTCCTGCATTCTCTGTGGATGTGAAATGTACATTTCAGTACATCAGATCATGGCAGTGACGGCGGTGTCTCAGTGTTTCAAGACGTGTGTGCTTTTGTGTCTCTGTGCAAAAGAAAGAGAGACAGACAATGAGGAGAGAGAGATGGCATCAGTGATCAGATTTGTCTGCATCTCTTCTGTCGTCAGGAGCTCAGTGGGTCAGTGGATAACTGTGTCTGTATATCTGTGTGGCCTGTACAGTAGGCATCAACATGCATCTTTGGTTGAACTTTGGCACAAAAATGTATAAAATCCATGCGTCGAAGCAAAGACATGTTGAAGATGCGGTCATCCACATCGCCTCTGGACTAAGTGAGAGACGCATTTGATTTCATGGGAGAATGTACTGTATTTTCTAGTCTGTTCATAAAAGCTGCATAGACAGATAAAAATGAAAAAGAAGACACACACAAACACACACACACACGAAGGAAAAGGCAGCAGCCTGCTCTCGTTGTAGCTTACTTTTCAAAAATGCATTGTCAACTTACTTGGGGATGAGGAACAAGCCAGATGAGGTATTTACTGTCACTTTCCATATAAATATTATGCGAGGTAGTGACATGTGTGACAATTTGTATTTTGGCAAAGGAAAGAGAAGTCAAATTTCAGTGTAAATACCAAAGAGGCATGTCAAAGTCAGGCGTGAATATAATCCAGCTACATCAGATGTAAACAGATTCGGGGTGTGAAGCTCATGTTAGTGTCAGGTATAAGGCACTGTTCTCTGTCTGAATGCTTCTCTTTGCCTTCCTGCTCTGTGTGATGCCACAAAATGCTGAAATCAGGATCTGAGTTTCCTCACCACACAACAACCATACAACACATGTTTAGATACATTATAGTTTATCCATTACTTTTTTTTTGTGTAACTTGTCAGATACAGTTTCATCTGCATCAACACCAACCTGTGCATTTGGTCTGCCCCCCCCCCCCCCCCCCCTTTATCTGGTATTACGGTGCTCGTGATAGGTGTTATTATCCTGCCGTATGCTGACAGCCTATCCCTTAACCCTCTTAGGAGCACACTATGCCACGCTTGGCTGACTTGTTTGCGCTGATGTCAAGTTTTAGCGGTTAGCAGGCGGTTACCATATGCCACTGTGCTGCTGTCGCCCCCAATGTCAGTCAAACGAATGTCAACCTTAACTCAGAACACAGTACGCGACGGCGCACACCCAGGAACACAGCGACTGTGACAAAACACACGCACACACAGTATCTCATACAGCCATACTGTACACACAAATAAACTTGCCATAGAGCAAATACAGACACACTGGAGTAAGAACAAAAGAATCACATCCTGTTTGCTGTGCCATGATAGGACAGTGTAGCTTGTCTCCAGGAAGGTTCTGACATACAGCTCCTCATCAGCTGACTGAAGGACTCAGCAGCTGCTTGACGTGGGACAAGTTATGCCTGTAAACACAGGTCTAAACATACACCTGAGTATCCAGTAGATACATTCTTGTTGCACAGTCTAATATTGATTGCTAATATTCTATCATTGTGATTGACCAAGTGATAAATTGACCCATTTAAGGTAGAGTAAGCAGTGCTGGTGAAAGACTGTATTTGAACTCAACAGCAAAACAAATATGCCACTCACATTTACGTAAACCAAGAAGACTTACCGAAAGAGTCCGCTCTAGTAGTTCTCCCATCTGTATGGAAGATAACTACCATCTGCACTAAGATGGCTATTTGCTGCTTTCAACTTGTCCTGTACTCATGTTGTGAGAAATCCTGCTTCAGTTCAATCCATTGCGAATGTGGTGAAAGCCATTCAGGTTAGGATTATGCACTGCGAACGGATATTTAGTTTTTGCATCAACGCACAAGAACACGCGTAAACACCACTTCCAGATGCCACACAGGTGGATGGGAATTGCTACTGAGACACAAACATATTTGTCCAATATGCATGTAGTAACAATCATACATTGAATACAGGTGAACGGCTGCACGTACATGCGTATCACAAACACAGTGACTCAAACTCACATTCACACACTCACATTGTCCAACAAACTGAGGCTCTTTTGTCATTCTCTAATATGTTTTCAGGGGTGGTTTTCCCATCACCAGAGAACCGGATATAAATGTGTGTGTGTGTGTGTATGTGTGTGTGTGTGTATCTACTATATATTGTGTCCTTCACTTACTTACCTGATAAGTGTACCTTACTGCCTCCCTCCCGCTCTCTCCTCTGTATCCATCTTAAGATGTTGGTGGCTGTTTTCTTGTGTTAACAGAGTTGTTGTGTTTTGCTCTGCATTCAGAGAGGGAATGTGGCCCTGCAGCTCTCTGTTCTATTTGACCTTGTTCAAACTCGCCCTTCCCTCTCCCTCCTGAGTTTTTCTTCCTCTCTCTTCTCTTTCTCGTCTTTCTAAGGTTCCTGTTTCCCATTTAGGTCTCCGGCTGCCTCTGTTGCTAGTTTTATCCAAAGTGCAGAGCAGGAGACTTTGGAGTCACTGTCTCTTTGGCCTTTGACAGATCAGGGTGGCAGTGTGTGACCACGGAGGACTGGCTGTTTCTGCATTCTGCTCAGTGTCTCTGTCTCATTTTCTGTCTCTGCCTCCTCTCACTGCCTCTCTCTTCCCCCATTTATCTCGCTCTGTGTCTAAATTAAACACTGCTGAGCACCAGCTTCGATGGACAGTGATAAAGAAGTAACATTATAGTAACAGTAACATGACATGGTGCTGTACAACCCCAGGGAATGACAAGAGAGAAAGGCGCCATAATCCATTTTAATTTCACTGATATCATTGTATTGAGAAAGAGCAAGAGAGAGAGGGAGCGTGGCAGTGGTTGGCGGAGCGAGAGGGAGAAGGAGGGAGAGAAGTGAGATGTCTCAGACCAGAGACTGTGCTCTAGCTGACTGCAGTGTCTTGTGGTGACCTAGTTGCAACCTCTTTGAAGTCCACAGGCTGATCTCTCTCTCTCCATAGGCTGCAGAGGAGATCTGCTGCATACAGCTTTATTAGACCTGGATTGAAAAAAAAGCAAGAGGTGAATAAAATTCTGGGGGTCTTGAGCCTGCCCCTAAACCTGCGTAGCCACAGATAGATTTGTGCATGCGTACATGTTTGTGTGGTTTTATGTGTCAGTTCATCCACGCTTTCAAGTGTGTATATATCATTGTGTTTTTTATAGGGTATGTTTTTGGCTGTGTCTGTGCTGTTGCAAGCACTGTGTGTATGTGTTTTGTGTGTGTGTGTGTGGGTGTGTGTGTCTTTGTATATAGCAGGTATTCCTTTTGGAATGTGTAGCTGTAATGTCATGCCAAACACAGCCTTTATCCTTTAGCCCACCACATTAGGAGACAGTGGTGCATTGTCAGGAGAGCTGACCTAGAATAGTCCAATCACTCTACATCCAGCCCCCTGTCTGCCCTCTCCTGTGATCACCATGCTGCCAATGCCGCAGTCTATACTGCGTGTGTATGTGTGTGTGTGTGTGCGTGTGTGACCCAGTTCAGTTGCTGGTGTCGCCAGGCTTGCCCCTGGTGAGGGCATGCATGTTAGGGCACAAAACCCTTAGATGTGTGTATTCTGTTCAAGCACAGCTGTAGATTTCTTATATCATCTGCGGTTTGTACATCCAGCGAAACGAATGATAGTTCTCTCTTTCCACATTCTCCTACTGGGTCATCAGCTCCTCAGGTTAACCCCCACCCTGTTCTGTCTGTATATGTCACTGCCTGCCACTGTTGTCTTCACATTTTAATTAAGTTTGTGTACACCGATGATTGCCTCCATTTTGAGTTCAATATCTGTCTACGAAGGGACAGAGCAAACACACAAGTGGGTGTTTGTGTGAATATGCTGTTGAGGGATATGGGGTTCATGGACACACACATATGCACGCACACATGCACACCGTATGACATGGCCGCTCAGTGAACTCCCTCAATTATCCGGAGCCTTTCTCCTGCACCCCTCCATCCCTCCATCCATCCATCTTCCCACCTGCTCCCCATTGAGAGCCTGTGTGTGCAGACATACTCAGCTGGGGGCATGCTTAACCTTTTTCCTGCTGCACAACACAAGGAGACACAGACACACATGCTCTTCTTCAAGTTGGGCTTCAATTAAAAAACCCACTTCACTTTTTTTTTCCCTCTTCCTTTCTCCATTTCCTCCTTTCTTTCATTCCTTTCCTTTGCCTTCTTTTTGAAGTTAGCCTGGGGCCTCGCAGAGCCTCATCAACCCTTTGCCTTGGCTAGATTGCATACAGGTACCCTCTGTGGCTATTTCAAATGACTTAATTAGCTTCTGAGTGCAGCGGGTTGGTAGAAGCCTCTCTCTCTCTCTCTCCCTCCCTCCCCTATCCCTCCCTCTCTCTGTTGCTGTCTCTCTCTCTCTGTCTTCAGAGAAAGAGAAAATGATTGAGCCCATGTGACACATTTAGTCCCTTGCCGTGTGGTTTCACTTTCTAGGTCATGCTCTGGCTGTGAAGCTGACTGCCTATTACCTCGTAGAATAAGATGACACACACTAAGACACATAATGTAAAGTGTGTGCATACATTCATGCACACACACTCTCCCATGCATGCACAGATACACACGCCTCACCCTATGTTTAGTTTGATTGTCACTTTGCGATCTTTAGCTTAAGGCAACATCGAACCAAACATCATTTGTAATTGATCTGCTTTTCATTGATACAATATTTATTAATTCCATAGCCAAGCAGCATGTGAGCCACACAAGTGAATATGTGGTTGCTATTTGCTTAGCTAGTTTGGCACATGTTTGTTTGGAGTCTGAGACACAATCCAACACTGTTTTGTTGTGTTAAGTCCCCAGGCGTGAATTCCCATACACACCAGTGATCAAGGTGTGTGCTTGTGTTCTGACTGTTGCTGTGTCTGTGTTTTCGTCTGTGACAACAACGTCAAGGGCATGCCCCTCTGCAGTACAAAAAAATCCATATCCATCTCAGCCCTGATGCCACACATGCACCACACATACATTACACATGGGCACTGCACACACACACACATAGAGAGAGAGCTGCATGTCTTTTCAGCTCCCCTTCTGGGGGACATGGAAAAAACAGAAACATGCTGAATATTGCCATCTTTGTTGTTGTTCATGGCTTAAAAGCAGAGTCTGTCAGACTGTATGCAGCGATGCAAGTGGTAGCAGTCTTCCAAAAATGTCACTTTCACACACAATCACAAACCATGTCAGAAGTTTTGTCAATGACAGCTGAATGGTCCCAGTACCTCTTTTAGCATTGTCAACTGTCAAGGTCTTGAAAGTCAGAGGGGGGGAAAGTTTTTGCTCCATAAAGCTTTATTGTAATGAAGTGCCTGACGGAAAGATATGACCACAAGGATGTGATCAGTGATGGTCATCAATGACTAAATGAGTTCTCTCAACCCTCAGGGTGGAAACGAGATCTCAGGGGGTTTAGGAGAGCAATGTGCCTGTTAACTTCTGGCTCTCTGGTCCAGCTATAGCTTGCTGGCTAGCTGCAGGCCTGTGTTAAAAACCTGGGCCTGCTAAATTAAGTTTGGCTGTGTGTACAGCCTGTGGCACCACACACATACACACATGCACACACAAGAGCACTCACTGCTGCTTGAAGTCAAGCACACACACACACACACACACACACACACACACACACACACACATATAGACATACACACACTCTCTCTCTCACTCTCACTCTCATTCACTCTCCCATTACCCAATCTTAATTGGCTACCTTCCCTCTTTCTCTCCTCCTCTCTATCTCTCTCTTGGACAGGCCTACAGGCCTGGTGGTACGCTGGCACACAGCAGCAGAGTTTGGGCATGTGAACAGGTTTGAGGGCATGGAAGAAATTGGAGAGAGGGAAGCAATACAGATGGGTGCTAGGATGAGGTTTAGAGCTCGATCAGGAGATGAGAGAAGGTAAATTACAGCTATGCCTCAACACAGAGTCATATTTAAAACTAAATATCTTGAAAATATTTGTGTTAATGCATTTTCACCAGTACATATTCAGACCACTTGTTAAAGACACAGTCAGAAAGTAGAGTAGGAGATGCTTCTCTCCTTTTCCACTAGCTGAGGAGTTGTCATGTGCTGTCAGCCAGCTTGTTCTCCATGTGCCTGTCAGTGCTCTGGATAGGAGCTCTGGGTCCCAGCCAATTGGTGAACTGTGTGTGATTGTGTGGGTGTGTGTGTGTGTGTGTATGTTGCCCTCAGAGCACTTTGTTGATTCTGCTCTGCAGTGTCAGTGACACATTGAGCGGGTTTCGGTAGGAGTCCCCTGGTTTCCCTCTTGCTGTGTTTACTCCATCTGTTTACTCCCCAAAAACACTCTCAAATCTATTACCCCTCTCTCGCTCTCTCTCTCTCTCTCTCTCTCTCTTTCTCTCTCTCTCTTTCCCTCTATTTTTCACTCTCTATCTATCTCTCTTATTTACTCCTGACTTCTCTTGACTTGTCGTTTCAAATCAGTACCTGTGTGGTAGTCGGGTGGTGTGCCTGCCGACAGCCAGCGCTTGTCTCTCCCTCAGCAGGAAGCGGGATTGAGTTTCTCTCTCAGCCATACAGCCAGCCATCTTTTTGCTTGAAGAGCCAGAACACATTCTTTTTCATTTTCACCTCTTTATTAATATAATAGTTGACTAAAAAGCTAGTCAAGTCAATCGCACAAAAAGTAATAATCAGAGGTGCTTAATTGTAAGGCTGCCAGTGATTATTACAATTAATACATTAATTGTTTCATGTATACATTAAAAAAAAATTATGAAAAAACAAAAACATCTCAGTGTGTCAGAGCCCAAGGTGGTAGTTTCAGATTCCTTATTGTTGTCCGACCAATCTTTGATTGTTTTGCTGCCATTGGTTATTTTTCATCAATGATATACAGTTTAGAAAAACAGCAAATCAATTTCTGTGAATCAGCAGTAAAGAAAAATTAGAGAGGACAGGATACAGTGCTGCTTATTTGAGCTTGGTTTGAGTTTGCGACCAATGGCGTGCCCTGTGCTGGAGTTCACTCTGCAGCGACCACAGGAATTGGCCACAATGTGGGCTTGGATTCTGAGTATCTAGAACTATTGACTGTCTGAATCTGACTGATGATGAGAGAGGTGATGAATAAATAAATGATTTGAAGAGTAATATTTATACACTTTGCTTTTTTTTAAGGATACATCACAGGTTATCTTTGAAAAAAACAAACTGCATTTGAATTCACATTAAATAAAATGTGTCAGGATTGTGAAATAATCATTGATTTTTCCTTTTCACACAGCATCACCTCTGAAACAACTTCATTAAGCTGTGTGCTCATTATGCAACCCGTGGTATGGTTTTATAATGCCAGTCCAGAGTCAGTGTGTGATGGTATGAATTGATAGTTTACATACCCAATGCCAAGGGCACCACCAAGGGCTCATGAATGAGAGATGAAAAGAAGTAGAAGTGGAGCAGGGGAGGAAGAGAGAGAGGTAGCTCTTTTTTTTCTCATCCCTGCGACCGGCTAATTAGCCTGCTACACTACCAAGCCTCAGCTGCAGGGACAGGGTTCAATAGTTCACCTATCTACCACTGAGCTACAACGATGGTAAACCTGGATTACCTGCTTTACCGGCTACCAAACCCCAGTATTACAAGTACCTGTCTTGTTCAGCAACCTGGAAATCAAATCAGTCCAAAGAGCTAGCCAGGTGGATTTACATGAAATCTGTTGTCCTGAGAAGAGACATAGTTGCTTACTCCATAATCTCTTTGTATCATGGGGGAAAAAAAGTTTGAGTGGCCTGGAAACTGAAGAGCTGGCATGTTCAACGGTAGGGACACTTTTGTAATGAAAGACAACCAGACGTTTGTTAACGGGATCAGATTTATGACTACTGTCATTTAAAATGGGATGTTATAAAAGCTTTGTCCTAGATGTGTCAGCTACGCCTGTAAATGATTAAAGGCTATTGATGATATGGACCGTCAATCAGTTTTTGTTGTGACAAGCTGAAAGCATCAGAGATTAGCTCTCATCTTGATATTTGATATTTCAAGAATAAGTGAGGCTTCCGTCCGTCAGCCATTGATTGAGATTGGTTATAGATCTTAATAATTTATTTACTTTATATTCACATGTGAAGCAAATACAATTTGTACTTTTTCTGTGAATACAATTCATTACTTTTTAGTGTTTTTCATTACTTTTTCTGTTTTCTGTACTTCTGCAACATAAACAAAAATGTAAATACATTCCTCCTTCATCTTCATCTTCAAGCTTCAGTTGACATGTAGAGGGGCTGGAAACACAGGCCTTTAGACTGGCAGAAGTCTATCTTAGAGTAATAAGTACACATATGGACACATACACTAAACTGGACAATGTGTGCTGTGTAGAGATATTTTGTATGACCACTGGCTTTTGCGTGTGGTTGTGTGTGTGTGTGTGTGTGTGTGTGTGTGAGAGAGATAGAGACAGTGATGCCTTTAATGTATTAGAACAGTCTTATAACAGAGAACAGCATATTAAAATTCTATTCATCTTTCTTCCCCTTGTTCACTCTGCCTGACTCATCACATAAAAAAATCATCAATTATTAGACTGATAATAAAGGTATAGTGCACCTTATTAAATGCAGAATTACAGCACAAAGCACAAAAAATATATAGAAAAGCTGTTTGCCTTTGTGAATTTTTACTACACTTTTTTTTAATTAGATTAGATTTTTTATTTGAGAATCAGGAAAAGAATTTGGCCAAGAAAATATGTAATTCTTCTTTACGCTTACCTTCAACCAAATGTGTTTGTGTGCATGTTTAGTTTTTCTGTGTGGTGTCTTCTTTTATTTGTGTAACTGTCCCTCAACTCCTCTGCTTGTGTGTCAGCTGTAGCAGCGCTAGTTTCCTGTTGCTGGCAGAGAAGAGTATAGCAGAGTGGACTTGGAGGGTCGAATCGGGCTAATGAAGTTGTCAGAGGCGTGTAGCACTGAGGCTGATGGGAGGGCCTGCCAGGCAGCCAATAGCGAGACTGCGTCTGTGATCAGCCGAGCATGATGGGAGACCACCCTGCGCAGCGAGTGCTGAGGCCCAGCACAGCCCCCAGATCAAAGAGCTGGCCCTCTAATACACCAGCAATTAAAAAGATGCTGCAGCATAACACTCACACAGAAGCAGAAATTTGTGTGCACGCACTCTTATGAAAAAAGTAACACCTGTCTGCACACATATATAAAAAAATACACTTAAAGACGACATATCACAGCATGTAATGATGCACACATTTGCACTTGTATCAAAAAATGTGCAGTTGCATACTTCCATACTTAAAATAACTCTCATATACAGCATGCACAGATGGACAGAGGGAATGTAGCTAAAGATGAAGTAAAGAAATAATTTAAAAGAAAAATATGCCCCGGTTTTGTATAGATATCTTTAACCTTTCATTCACCTCTTCAGCCCCTTTTGCGCTCTCTACCAGAAGATCTGGCATCCATGCCCTTCTCTTCTCTTCCTTCTCTTTGTTGCCCTTCTTTAGTTAAGATTTCTCATTAATACCCACTTCTCTTGCTTGCCTCCTGTTAGCCTCCAGTGCTAGCTTGCTGCTCGTTCTCTCGCCCCGCTGCCTCCCTGCTTTTCCTCCCCTTCCTCTCCTCTGCTCTCTCCCTCTGCTCTCTGCTCTGCCCAGGGTTCTTGTTTGAAATTCAAGAGTGGTGCAGTGAGACTGCAATAACCTACATACAGATCTCCCTCTCTCTCTCTCTCTCTCTCTCTCTCTCTCTCATTCTCTCATTCTTGTTTTCTCTCTCTCATTTATTCCATTATCATCAGTTCTTTTCTTTTCATCCCTCATCCCTGCCACACTCTAGTGTATATTTGAAATAAATATTATTAAAGGTGTATGGTATATACAGTATATAAGAAAACTTTTTTTGCACCATTTTTCTTTACAAACTCAGAATGGTGCACTTCTTTATGCTTTGTTCTTTTATTTCTCTCAAGTGAGGGGGGTTCTTGATGTCAAATTGCTCTCTGTTTCCCATTGGTTAATTTAAAATGCTGATAAATTCTACCTCCACCTTCCCCTGTTCCCCATTCCAAGTGTGTGATGCTGGAGGCGCAACTCTTGTATGCCCCGCTGACTTTTTGGTGAACTTCTCTCCTGCAGATTAAAATAAAGACAAGGAGAGGAGGAGGAGGCCAGATGAGAACAACAAAGTTTTCATGTGTGTGTGTGTGTGTGTGTGTGTGTGTGTGTGTGTGTGTGTGTATGTGTGTGTGTGTGTGTGTATGTGTGTAAAAACAGGGTTGGGGTGTCTGTGTCTTTATTAGAGGGATGGGTCTGTTAGCAAGTGGATAAATTTGCTTGTGTCTATCCGCATGTGTGCATGCATGTGTGTAGTTTGTGCGTTTACTTGTGTATGGAAGTGACATATGTTGGCAGTGGGTGGCAGTGCAGGAAAAGCAAGCTGGTTTCCTAGTGGGGAACCTGACTCAGAGCATTCAGGAAAAAATAAAATAAAATCCTGCCCTCCTTATGCTGTGCGTCAAACACGCTGATGTTCATCATCCCCTTTTTTAAAGAGCTATAGTTGGCCTTTAATGACAGCAGAGACATTCTCCTTTTGTTTCTCTCTGGTAGTCTCACCTCTTGCTAACAAGTGGATTGTATTCCAGTTTATACAACTTGCAGTTATTTGATAATTATTTTTTAATGTTTATTCTAAGGGTCAGTGCTATGTGCTTTTTCAGGTGTAAGACACAGTGGAGAATCATGATTTCTGAACTTCGTGCTTGTTATAAATACTGGATGTATGTCAGAGAGCTGTTAAAATACAATGTAAAATAAACTCTACTTACTCTCCTATCTGAATGTATAGTATGTATATGTGTGTGGGCGTTCATGCACACGTGCACTAACCTGATTAACCCTGTCTAATTTAAAGTAAAAGTCCTTCATTACTGCGGCAAGTGGTGCCTTTTCCCGTGCTCATATTTTTCTATTTAATGTCCATGAATTTAATAACAGTATTGCTACAGATGTGGCAAGTTTAAATATGCATGCTTAACTTTGCAGGATGATCCTCAAAGTTAGTCAAATTGGATGGTTAAAGGTTCAAAGCTTAGGGCAGTGTGCTTTTTGTTGCTGGGAGGCGCTGCAAAATGAGAGCGATAGGCGAATGATTACTTGGCATGGATCTACACATAGGGTCAGAACATGGGTTTAAATTCTGCGGCGCTAACTCTCTAAGGGAGTTTTGTGTGTGTGTAAAAGAAAAAAGAGACACAGGGAGGGAGGGAGAAGGGCAGATGTTATATCGATGGCACGCCACGCTTCTCTTCTCTGTCCTGAATAATCATGATCCTGAGCTGATGGGATGCTGCTTCAAAAAGATGAGAGTATGCGTGAACTGTGGATGAACTGGAACCTGCATATGAACCAAGGCTGGTGGTAGCCCAGCCCAGCAGCCATCCCTGTTCCCCAGCTGGGGAATTCCTAAACCGGATTTATGCTGATATCGATGAGTGGGGGAGTTTGGGGGGAATTTAGACCCCTTTTATGTCTTCTTAGATGCATGCACGTTACGGAATTTTTGGCTTGATGTTAAAAACGATAATTTGTTTTTGTGTGCATTTGGTGTGGGTGAGGGCCAGAGAGAAAGAGAGGAAGAGTGAAAGAGAGTCGGTCAGGCTGGGCTGGCAGGTGAGCAGACGTTTGCTCCAGGCTGCTATGCTACCTTTTGATACAACAGGCTTTGTGGAATGGACATGATTTTCCTCTTTTTTCCTCTCTCTATCTCTCTATCCTTGGCTCTCTAAACTGTCACTGTCTGCATGTAATCTCTTCAGGGCTTTTATCATTTCCCTGCCTCAGATCTTGCCTTTCTTATGGCTGTGTTTTTCTGAATAATATGGAACTTGAGCGACAGACCCTAGGACAGATGTGTGAGGAGCAGGGACTGTTGCACCAGATCAGACAGATAGGTGGCAGTATACTGTCAGGCTAGATCAACACTTTCTCCCTCTCTCCCCTTTGCTCCCCCCTCTCTCTCTGACTTAATTGGGCCCTGTTTTGCTATCTATCTATCCATCTATCTATCTATCTATCTATCTATCTATCTATCTATCTATCTATCTATCCACTATCTATTTTTTCAGGAATCGTATTTTCATTATATCATATTAAGTCATGGATTGAACTGAATTTCTACCTTCATGGTCATCTTCAGCTCCCACTATCACACTGTTTTCATCATTCATCTCCTGTTCTATCCTTCCTCTCAATCTCCCTCTAGGTTATCGCTCCATTTCTATGGACTCTTCCCTCATCTCCCCCCTGGAGGTGCTACCTGCGTAAATACTAAAATGCAGTGGCGTTAGCACTCCTTAGGATAGACATGGCTATTCATTCCTCTGTGTCCGATATAAGGTCTATAAAAGAATGGATAGATAGGAAATTGTACCACTGCATACCAGCTGTGACTCAGTACCATCAACTTGGTAATGATGTGAGCAGATAAATGCAGACACACACTAACACACATACACACATACACACATACACACACACGCACACACACACACACACACACACACACACACACACACACACACACACACACACACACACACACACACACACACACACACACACACACTGTTTGCCCAGATCAAGGCCGTGGCTCTGAGGGACTAGAGGGAGATCAGGCACAGAGCGCCTATGGAAATAGACGGCTTTGTCATCGAAACACCCACCACTCTTCCCCGGAGACGTACTACTGTGGTGGTATCCTCAGCTCACAGACTTTCTTCTTGTCTTATTCCATCCTCTCGTTCTGTAACCTGAATCTGACACACACCACACTACACATACACACACATGCGCACACACACACGGCTGTCCCTCCTTTCCCATCTACATTTTATTGCAGTCACTTACTTTTCACTTTTGATGGAAATTAACTTTGCAATTTACAGATGAAAATTTATTTTATTCTCTTTGTTTATTGACTTTATGACAGTTTACAATATCTTTTCTACAAATGCAGACTGGGCTCATAATGGGCCTTTATTTGCTGTTGTTAATTAGTAGTTAGTGGATGTTGATGGTCATGGCTTTAATTCTCAACAATGAACACATTTTAACATTGTTGACTATATGGTTTCTGATTTTACTTTTCAAGTCTTCAAATCTTTTCCTTTTTTTTGTTCATACATATCCCTCCTTTTTTCTTTCGCAATGCAACTGCGTACTGTGGCAAGCACTCAGAGAATCCCTGTATTGACTCTGCAGCAAAAGGAAAGGATTACTAGCCAACTGTTTGCTGTGTCACTGGAAATGATCAAGGATTCAGTGCTATTTAGAGTAAACTCGCTGAGCAGCATGCCTTTTTATTTAATTTTTTCCACAGTATTAAAAGCTTTTTTTTTTGTATGCTTTTTGATGTGCCACCAAAACACTCCAGAGATTTCTTATATCTGGTTATCAAGTTATTGTATGTTTTGTAGTATAGAAATTAATGTTTCTCTTCACTAATATTTAACCCTAATCGTAATTTTTTAAGATTATATTTATATTTACACAATAAAATACGAAAAAAAAGATACTGTTAAACTGTCTATCATGTCAGCTGAACAAAACAAAAGCTCATACTTTTTATTCTTCTTTTCTCGTTTATTCTTCCTCAGTATTTGCGTCAGTTCTCCTCTCTCACATTCTCTAAATGCAGTGGATTTTCATTCCCCATCCACCCTGTCTTTATTTCTTCCTTGTTTTCCCTGAAGCTTGGGAGCAAAGCACTTGTGTGAAATCTTTAAGCCTCAGTGTGTGGTAGATGAAAATAACAAAGTAAAACCATTTCAGTCACTAGTATTACTGGACACCTGGAGACCGTCCTTTCTGTCTTTCAGTCTTTCAGTCTTTCAGTCTCTCTCTCTCTCGCACTCGTGTCTCTTTCTCCCTCTAGTAATGTTAGCAAACCCACCGTAGGCCTGCATCATGAGGAGATTATGAGTAAGTGTGTATGTTTTTTGAAGGGAAGGTGGTGCACGGGTGAATGGATGGTGCCTCCCCTCATCAAGTGGCTTTGCCCTGCCTGCCCACCGCCCCACCGAGCTGGGGTTTGAATCTGGCAGTGGCAGCTCTGTCAGAGATCAAAATGGACCCCCACCCCCCTTTTGCATTCCCTCCCTCTCAGGAGTACCTATGTGGGTGACTGGACAGGTCCTTTACTTGTAAAGGACCTGGTAATTGTAAGCACATATGCATAAACACACAGCAGCTTTCTACCTTCCACTGTGGCACCAAGCAGAGAGAAGAGAACCTTGTATTATACATATTTGAACTCAGTGTGGCAGGCGGAGGTGTTGAAGCTTGCTTATTTATTATTTCTATTTATGTATTTTTCGCAAATCCATCTTTTCAATAAAAGTTATGTGATAAACCAGCCATGTGTCCTATTTCTCCTCATCCCTCTATTCTTTTTCCATCCACCTATTCCCACCCCACACCTGAGGGGACTGAGGGTCCGCCGTGCCCAAGTTGACCACATGTTTGCAGGGTCAGCCAGAGTAGCTGGGTGAGAGCCAGCCTGCTGAGAGCCAGGGCCGGGGCAGGCCAGGGTTTGGTTTGACAAGCAACGAGACCTGGAGTGTGGGCAGACTGAGATGGAGGTGGGGGCGGGACTCAAAGGCTTGTATCCTGCAGATTAGAGCAATGCACCATCTATACACACAGGATGGGCTTTTCACATACCACACTACCCTGGCCATGACTCCCTGAACTGGGGAAGTGTTTGTTACATTGTGTGTGTGTGTGTGTGTGTGTGTGTGTGTGTGTGTGTGTGTGTCTGTGTGTGTGTGTGTGTGTGTGTGTGTGTGTGTGTGTGTGTGTGGGATGACGTCAAAAAGAGCCACGCACACTTTTTTCCTGATGGGTAATGGCAGCGTAAACTTTTCACCCCACTTACTCATGTGATCTGACTAAAACTGCATTCCACGGAAAACGCATGCGCCTTGCACCTGTGTGAATGTGTTTATATGTGTGTGCAGCTTTTGTGTGTTTCTGAGCTAATAGCAATAAGCGCGGTGGACTGTGGATTACCTCTAGTTGAGACAATTATCTTTCCACCAGTCAATTCAAGGTCAGTTTTACAAACTGCCAGCAAGTATGCTTCAATCAAATGCGTCTGACTGAAAATGTTGCTTCAGATATTTCAATATATATGATGTTTTGTTTTTTTGTTTTTTTTTTTCTAATGCCACCCTTTTCATGGCTTATGTCATGTATATTTTTATGGAGAAGAGTAGTAGGTTGTTTTTGTATGCAAACCGCTGCAGTCATATGAGCTATTCACATGTATGTGTGTGTGTGTGTGTGTGTGTGTGTGTGTGTGTATGTGTGTTCTTTGAGTTTGTTGCTCTGCCTAATAGCTTTGGCAAGTGAATGAGGCCTGATGTTTGGAGCTTATTTAATAGGCAGTGCGCGTGCATGTGTCTGTGCTTGTGTGTGCTCAGTCTTTAGCAGTGTGCCACGTCTCAAGCCCCTTATTCTTGGATAATTGTGCTGCAAGTCCTCAGCCTCCCCTTTAGCCTGAAAACCAAGCTCATTGCGGCCCCCAAAGAGCCCCCCCACAAGGTAGAGAAAAAAAATCCTAAGTTGTCCTTGTGCATAAAAGTAGATTCTACTCTCCAACACCTTTTCAAATTAATATTTGTGATGGGCGCCATTCTGCCAGCCCCAGTTTCTGTTCCCCGCCTTTGTTCATGCGTTTGATGTAATGGAGGCAAGGACAAAGAGGAGAGCAGGCAGAGTGTGTGAAAATGGTAGTTAAGTGGGCTTAAGGGCTCCTTCAGTACCTTCTGAAAGGCCTGGACCCTGAATAGGACCCTCGCACTGCTAAGCTGTAGTGCAGTAAACAAGACAGGTCCAGCACAAAGGTGCGTCTCAAATGAGCACAGACACCCTCCTCCTCTTTCGCCTCACCCCGTCTCACCCCAACCTCACACCCGACTCTGACATCTGGCCAATCCCAAGATCTGTCTGAGTCCTCACTTCTTCCCCTCCCCTTTTATTCCCCCTTAATTTTTTTGCTCCCCTTCATATCTTTTCTCTTGTTCTTTAGTGTTTCTCCGCACTCTCTTCTGGTGTGTCTGTGTTTGTGTTTTGTTGTGCTGGTCCCGGCTGGACGGCTTGCTCCCCCTAGCCAGCCTTGTCCCCAGTGCTTGGGCGGTTCGGCTCTTTTGTTTAGTTAATTGCAATGAGTATAATGTACTAGTCTCTCGGAGGTCCACGAAAGACAATTAGACAATCCCAAGAATTTAATGAGACACCACCAGCCCCAATCCCCCATACTCTGCTTTGAGAAACACCCTGCTCTTCGTTGGCACTGACTGTGATGTAGTGAGGAGGGGGTTGCGATGCAGGTCGCCTGTCTGTGTCTGTTTGTGTGTTTACCAGATTGTTGGTCTGCCCATCAGAGAAATCACCAGAGAGAAAAGACCCAGAGAGATAAAATACAAGAAAAAAACCCCCAAACAAAATAAGGAATTCTGCCTGTATTTTAATTCTACATTTATATGGCACGTTTCCAGGCCTGTTACACCATGGGATTCCCATCTGAAGAATTGCTCTTCCTGGACAGGACAGACTTCCCGGGAATGTCCGTGTAATTATTAAGAGCGATTATCCTGTTCACCCAGTGAAGGGACAGAGCACTTGACAGTGTCATCCCCGAAAGGAAGAGGGATTGCTGGGGGGCCTGGGTGATAGACGAAACCCTGGGTGGCCCTTTAAGGACTTCTCCCCTCTCCTTTCTCTCACTCTCTCTCTCTGTCTTTTTTCTGTCTCTATTATTTCTCCCATGGTGTTCCCTTTCTCTGTCTCTTTTTCTGTCATACATTCCATCGACAACTCTTTTTGAGACCCTTCTCTGGATCACACCAAGATAAAGCCAACCTTTAAAACAGGGGAAATATCCATAAGTGATTCATTATATCTCTCCTCACCTCACATGGAGATTAATTAATAATATCACTCGAGTGGCTGTAATTCACAACCTTAAAACCTACATCTGTACCATGTCATGAAGGAAAGGGTTTTTTTTCTTATATTCCTTTTGTTTTCCTCTTGTCTCCTCCATTCGTTCTCTCATTCTGTCATTCCTGTGCTTTTTTTCTCACTGGCTAATCATGGTGTTACAACAAAAGACGGGGCTCCATTATTGCATGTGTGCATCCCAGAAGAAAGGAAATGAGAGCGGGACAGAGGGTGGCCGTGGCCTGACACCGCACTATTAATCTTCCAGTAAAGCCTTGTCAGGCAGAAACGGACACAAATGGATCACTCCCATTAACTGGGGGAGTGTAGGTAAGGGCTTTAACAAGCGTTTACCAGAGTCCATTTTCTCACTAATGAAGAGGGGGAATACGCGACCTCCCAGCCAAACCTGCCAGACCGCACTTAAAGGTCTGGATGGAGGAGAAAAGGAGGGAGGAAGAAGAGCTGGAGGAGGAGAGAAGAAGAGAATATGTGAGCTCAGTCCTGACATGTTGTATCAGGCATGCTGTGAGATTAAAGTTTGGGCGACATTGCTGTCCACCCTCCATGCCAAGGCCTCTGCCATGGGACAACCGTGTTCTTGTCTCCACGACCTGTGTGTGAACTTGAGTCTGGACTATCATGGCAGCCCTCAACATAATGTGGGGAAAAAAATTGGGATACCTCTTGCCTCTCTGAAAACCCTGTATTTAACTGTCAGCTAACCCCTTCCTGCTAGCTTGACCATGCGGAAGCTAAGATGTGAACACCCATTATGTGGCCACAGAAGATTCACACACACAGTTTGTCCTGTGTTCTTTTTTTCCAATTTCTATAATAGATATTCACACACAGGGGCGCACAGTTGTCGCATTCTTTGACACCCCAATCTTTTGGGAGAAAGACAGAGGGCTGCTATGGTAGGTGTCATCTCATAAGGGGTTTGCATTTATGCGCTATGTTTTAAACATGTGTCTGTCATCCTCCCGAGCTGTCTCCCGAGCTGTCATGTCTGTGGCCAGAGTTCTGTCCACACAGCCCTGAAACCTGCTGGTGCTGTGGCACGGCTCTCTGGGACGTCTCAGCATCACAACCACACTCCCAGAAGGGGTGTGTGTGTGTGTGTGTGTGTGTGTGTGTGTGTGTGTGTGTGTGTGGTTTTGTATGCATGTGTATATGCATGCTGGGTGTGTGTTTGTGTCTGTGAGGTAGCAGGGAAGACTTGAACGTTGAATTTCTAAAGCGCGATGTCCCTTGTCCCTTGATGCGAGCTGGATGGGCGAATAATGGTTTTTGAATAGCCACATGATAATAAGAGATGTGCTGGAAACTTATCAAGGATCAAGCTGTGGTGCCACAGTGTAATTCATCACCGCCCCTACAGATGTCAAAGTGTTTTAGTTTAAGTCAGCGAACATGCAAACACATTTTGCATACTCACAGAATTTCAAATGTACTAAATCTGTAATCTACAATGCATGACGATTGTCTTTCTGCTTGCCCCCACAGCCATCCATGACACCCACATGTGAAACCCTCTGGATAGGTTTGTTGTGCATCAAATTGTTGATAAGGCGGTGATATCAGTAGATGGATGCATTTGGCTCTTGTTTTCCTCTGTGTCAAGCGGCTGTTAACAGTGAGACCAGTTTCCCGACCGTGGCAGTGGAACTGGAATCATTAAAGAGATAGCGGCACGCGCTGACCCGGTTGATACCAGAGAGTGAGGGAGAGAGGAAGAGCGGGGCGGCAGAGCCTTGTTTGTGTGTTATCGCTAGCTCTGTGTTCCACGGGCTCCCTGGGGAAACTACGAGACGAGAGGAAGACTTCACCTTCCTCCTCCCAGACACCCCCACCCCTCCCCACCCCATCTTTCCTAGCACTCCGCTCCTCAGCATCACATTTTAGACACCCCCACCCCCCTTCCGCCCCCCACGCCCCAAACATTTTTAATTATATCTTCTCCCAAGTAGTGCGGCTCAGTAACCAAGGAGCTGACATTGATGCATGTGCTGATAAATCCGCAAACACTGGAAACAAGATTAACAAAGATTTTGAGGAAAGGGTGACAGCTAATTTTGCGCAATGGTCGGCGCCTCATTCAAGAGTGATGTTTTTGATAGAGCGAGCCACGCCTGAGAATTCATGGTCTACGCAGGGGAGGGGGACGCGAACATTGCACAAGGAGTTCCGCGGCATTTGCACTTTTTAAATTGTTCTTTTTTTTTCTTTTTCTTTTTTAATCTTTTCCTCTCCCCGTCACTCCAGTCCTCTCATCCAGCTCCTGTGTTTTTTTTCATCTTGTTGAGCTTGCACCCATAACTTTACATAACTTATTTACACTCAACATAATGAGATAATTCATTTTACTTCATTGTCAACACATTTTGCCACACACGCCATACTTCATATAACTTGGTAAAGCAGGAAGACATAACAAAACTTTAACATATCAATAACCTAATATGATTTTCTGTCACTGTATTGGCCACAGCTATAACTTGAATAGACAGTACATTCTTTGTCTGTGGGCATTTATTTGGGATGTGTGTATATCTCTGTCTATATGTGCCCATCTAATCTGTGTGATCTAATCAGCAGTGTGTATTGTGGAGTCGGTGACATGCCACTCCAGGCCCGTGGTCCTGTCTCTGAACTGGCTCTCAACCCACTGAGACACCGATACACACTCCTCTGAGAGAGATATCAGTCTGCCTCATCACCCCTACATACACACACACACACACACACACACACACACACACACACACACACACACACAAGCTAGGAAAGAGAACGTGATAACAATCATACTTCCGCAGCTGATTCCCTATTTTCTCATCGAAGAAACCACACCATCCTACCTCCTTCTTTTCTCTTTCTCCTCTCTGCAGCCAATTTCAGGTCTATACAGAAGAAACATCTTGTAGATTTCTTTTGTTCTTTTTTCATGCCTCTTTCTTTTTTCTCTTCCCTTTTTTCCACCTCTTTATGTGATGTCTCCCTTCTCAGAATCACCTCCCCTGTCTTCATCTGTAGGCAGCTGACAGCTTCTTTCACTTTTCTTTGTCAATTTCTCCTTCTCCCTTTCTCTCTGTCTCTCTAGCCCTCTTTTTCATCTACACCCCCCCTCCCCATCTGCTTTCGCTTTTGTTTGCCTGGCCCCTCTCCCATCCCAACTTGATAATGAGGAATGCGGTGTGACCCTGACCTCCATCGGCCCTGCAACCACCTCCGACCCCTCCAGGTGACCTCCGGTCCCTGTTTTGACAGCTTGATTAATTACCCAGTGTTATGATTTATGAGAAAAGCAGTATGTAAAAATAATAGACAACAGGTGGTCTTAAAAAAAAGTAGTAGATTTGAAAGAGCTTCTAGTGAGGATTGTGGCGGCGGTGGGGTTGAGGGGGTCGGTCTGTGTGTGAGAGAGAGAGAGCTGAAGGGAGAGAGGATGTGTTTTACAGCCGCTCTCCATGGTTAATTGCTTTCAACCATTTTTGAAGGCTACATCGGGTTAATAGGAAAATGTCTATTGCTCCATGCATGGTTTCCTTAGTTGCCACAGCATGGATTTCTCCATGTGTATTTGGCTGTATGGCGAGAGGATGAAGGGGATTCCAACATACATGCGTAGCTCCATGTGTGTGCTGTGAAGCATAGACCCAGCCATGTGGTAATGACACTATGGAAAATGTGCTGGAACACGCAGACATACATACATGCATGCGCTCAGATAGACTATATTCTCCGCCACCTCTTTTCTAGGTTACATCCTGTGAAAGTAAGCAGAGTAAATGGCAGGACAGAGCAACCATAGTGTTTACCCTTCACACTTCAAACACAGCTTGTGATTGGCTGTGGCGACCTCCCGTGACTCATGGACCTGTGGTGCACCTCCACTTAGAGAGAGGTCAGACTCTTGGACTGTTGGAGAGTGTGTGTGTGTGTGTCTGTGTGTGTGTGTGTGTGTGTGTGTCAATCAATGTGGATGAGTGTCTGTGTGTGCTAATACTGTGGCCTTCAGATTTATTGCCGATTTCACGATCGTAGCCTGCCACGCTCTCACCGTGTACAATACCACTGCAGATAGAAATGATTATTTTACACATATAAGATGGCAAATTTAATCTCTTGAAAGGTCACACTTATCATGAAATATCACACACACACACCTCACATAGCAACAGTCAGCAACATTGGCAGGACCCCCAGTTCTCTCTGTGGCTCTCCCTCCTAGGTCACAATAACAGGGCAGGGGTGAAGGGATTCCTCTTTGACCTTTGGCCCATAGAGGTCATAGCGGTCCTGTGATGTTCAGTAAGATTAATACCCTGGGTGCAACAGCAATGTCTCATTATTCACCAACACAGTGCCGATTACTGGCAGATGACACTCAGCACAGCACACCTACGTGTTTCTGAATTTAGAATTAAGAAAACACTGTGCTTTCATGATCTATTATATCATTATTTGCAAAAATGTGTGTGAAATGGCACATGCCAAATAGCAACTATTTTATTATTAGAATACAATTTATTAAGGTGTAATGGTAAGTTATTTTTATTTTACAATACAGATGTACTGTATTTCTCTTTTTTTTCTTGGTAATTTACCGTGGCACACACACATGCACTTGTGTATTATTTTACCATGGTGATGGGTACGTTCTTAGGGTCTGTGTGTACACACGCATGCATACATGTGTTCATGTGTCTACAATGTTTAGATGTGTCCTACCATTGACCCCGGTTGGCTCTGTCTGTACATATGGCCATGCGTCTCGCACCCACCGTGTGTGTGTTCATGTGTGTTAACGCACTAACTACCTGTCCAGATGGTGAAGTAGAAACATTTGTCGACAGTGCTCTTTAACAATTCACATGGTGGGGCAATTTCTCAACTTAGGTCAAACTGACAGGCTCACTCACTTTTTTGGTGTCATTTTGTGTCATTGTTATCATGATTATCACGGATGCCTTATTTTCGCCCACTCTTGTTCAGATGAGATTTGGAATATCAGCCAAATACTTCTTTATAATCATCATCATTATAATCATCATCATTTTCCTTCCTTCCGAGGCTTTGTCTTCCTTCCTTCCGTGCAGTTATTAGTGGCCTTCAGGACAGGGTTGCTCCCGCGACGCCTCCACTCCTCATGTCTTCCCTCTTTTTGTAGCTTCTCTTGCTCCCCCTCTCTGCTCTCCTATCCCCCTGATTTATACATTAAATAGTTAGGCAGGAGGGCAGGGAGGCACCTATCATTCCATGATCTATATCTCTCTGTGCCCTCATTAAAAATACATGTGTATGCTTAGGGGAGACAATATAGAATATATAAATCAAAATGCTAACAGCGTCAGAATAAGCCTCCTGTATTTATTTCCCCATAGCTTTCCCTCTGCGGGCTGAGGACTTTCCCTGCTAACTGTACACTGTGTATGTGGCAAGCACGTAAGCAGAATGTATTCTAATATGAAAGTACAGTGGAAATATTTTTAATTTCTTATGCAACCGATTTGATAATCAGCCACAGCAACACTGCTTGCTGAAACTTGGCTCATTTTACTATTACATGATCTGATTTTTAAAGTTTGTCTAATTGTTAAAAGATTTAAGTGAAAAAAAAAAAAAAAGATGTAATCAAACTTTCAGAAACATTCAGATGTTTAGATGACTGCTTATTGGCTGTGGAGCCGATCACACTTCTGGTCAGACAGCTCTAAAATTGCAGTGCCGGTGAGTTTACATTCACAGGTGCGTCTTTGCGAATGACACACAGGTCTTCTATAAAAAAAAAAAAAAAAAAAAAAAAAAAAAAAAAAAAGAAGAAAAAAAAAGGAGAAAAGTTGACAAATGACTTGTGTAACATTTACTTGCACAATCGATAGCTCTGACAATTTCCACCTGGACGGTGATTAATGCTACATCCACCCCCAATCTAGCAACCCCCACCCACAACCCCACACCTCCCTCTGTGTGTGTCGTGCTGAGAGCAGATGAAGCAGGCCTCCGAACTCGTGTGTGTGTGTGTGTGTGTGTTTACGTGGCAGTGTGTGCACAGACGCTTGGATGCTTGATCAACCATCGAGCATAAATAGTGGCCGGACACATTCACAGATTCACAGACATTGAGTATGGTAAATAATTGACACGTAAACTGACTCTGGCATTGAACTGAGTGGGTTACTCAACAGTGTTTGTGTGAATGTCTTAATGTCTATCCTTTAACTAAGGTGCTGAAAATAGACAGGTCGGGAGGAGCGAAACAGGAAGAGAGAAATAGAAAGTGAAACAGAGAGAAGGAAATGTAAATGCGAGCATGAAAAGAAGCTGAGGCATCGGGGATCAGAAGCTGTGCTATTCTCTCCACTTCCTCCACCCCACTGCTCCACTTTGAACTCATTTATAAATATTCAGCTCCACATATAAACAATATCCAAATGAGCCCAGACATCCATGCCAAGGTTAAAAACTCTGCTGCTTATTACAGACACAGCTACTTGACTAGCTCCAAAGGTTAGCTTCTTATTCGGACCTAAACTATTTGTGCTCATTAACATCAAGAAAAAGATAATCATTAGTGCAGTCTTATTTACTTTGACCAAATTAGCGTACGACTACATTAGTGGAAGCGAGCGCCGAATACAGTCTTTGAACTTGAAGTGAAAAGTTGAATTTAAAGAAACTTAATTAAATGTGTACTCTTTATGAGAGGAGAAACCCATGCAGTGGGTGATTTGTTCAAAATTAACTCAGAGGGCAGATGGGGAGATGAAGCTCCAGTTTGTCTTACTTTTCCTGTGTAAACATTTGTGTTGGCTGTTCAATTGATTGCTTAAACATACAGGGATGTGGAGTTAAGCAGTGGATCAAAAAAAAAAAAAAAAAAAATCAAGTTGAACACATGTACTGTATGTCACGTATGTATTGTGATTTATTCCACTTAGTTTCAGTATCATTTCTTCGCCTGTGTTGTAATTTGAGCCTGTTATCTTGATATTTTTCTTCACCAAACCTGAGCATTTTGCTGACTTTTTAAAAGAAATGTGTGATAATAATATTTAGTAACATTTAGATCTTCTCTCTATGGCCCCCTGGGTATCACTGGTTATCAAGAGGATGATTGATTTTGAGCTGACAGGCTGATGACTATCCCGTCTCAGCGCCTCTCACATCACCCCTAAGATCCACACATGTCTTTTCATAGCCTCTGAGGTACAGTAAGTACTCTTCCACCCTCCTGCTCTCGGAGAAACATAGCTGTGTGCTTGGTGGGTATGGGGGGGTCTCAGACTGGTGCTGTGTTAAAATGAGAAAGGGGGCACCGTGACTTAATCTGACAGTACTGTGCGATCTGTGTGGTATGTCAGCCTCAGGGAGAGGGGGAGTGGGAAAAAAAAGAGAGAGAGAGATCGAGAGAGAGAAAAGAGGGGGATCGGATGGATAAAGGGGCCCTGCATGCAAAAAAAGCTCACGTAGAGACTGAGACAGACAAGGTCACACAGAGCAGGGTGGCCCTGACAGAGAGGGAGAGTGTACTTGTTATTACAGTATTTACCTTCCCTTTCAGCTCCTTCATACCTCTATATTGAGGAACAGTCTGTTTTTTCTGTCTTCCTGTAAACAGTTTTTTACTTGTATTTGATGTCGCCTCAGCCACTCAAATCTAAAATGTGAACGAACTGTGACGCCAACGCTTTGCCCGCACTTATTTTCCAACTTAGCCTTTCTTCTCGGTCAGCCATTGTGCCTCGTTGAGATCTCAAACTCGACTGTAGCCTGCAGACATCCCTCCCCTCCTCCTCCTCTTATTGGGTATGCCATGCTGGGTGACCCTTTCCTCCTTGTCAGTCAAGCCTGAGTAGCAAATCGGGAGCTGCGTATTGGTGAAATAAGGAAGTGAAGCGAGGGCTGTTGAGAAAAGGGAGCGCCGCTTGCCCTGATCCTAACAGCCCCCCGACAGAAAACTAATAAAGTAAACTGCCTGAGAGCCAATTTCAATGGACACTCATAGACTGCATGTTGATTCTTCTGATGTAAGATGCATGCGCACGGATATACAAATGCATTAAAATATTAAGTGCAATGTGAAGGAGAGCATTTAAATGCTCCTATTCAGCAAACAGCCGCACATACAACCTCAAATTCACGCAACCATACCATCCACTTTCCTCACTGCATGCACCCGTGACCGCTATCAGCCATGCTTTGTACCTGTCAAGTGCTGTCCTTTTCCCTGTGCCCAAAGCCCTGCTCACTACATGAGAGCTCTCACATCAAAGCTTCGCTGAGCTCCACACGCACAGATGAAACACCCTCTCACTCCGGCTGCCTCTCTCCCTGCTCCCGCACATTAGACACATTTCATTTCATTACAACGCCACTGGAAAAATAGAGGCGCTGCTGTCTTAAAGGGACATCTTATTTACTCTAGCTCGCATTTGTGTAGTCACTCACATGTAGACACACACACACACACACACACACACACACACTGTGAAATCCCTTTTTAAATAATGCGACTGCAAGAGAAAATAATGATCTGTTACCATCAAAGTTCCAGTGGACAAATGACATCTAATTTGACTTTAAAGAGGGCACATCAGTGTCATCAAAGAGTATTGACAATATTGTTTAGACAGCACATTATGGTCTGGTTTTATAATAATAAATCACAAATAATGCATAATATCATGATATTTATGATACAGTTTGTAGCATATGTTTTCCTTTTTATACATTTTTTTCTCAATACCTTGGAGTGATTGGGTTTTTAAAGGCTTGACAATCCTGCATGTGGGGATGACGGAGGAAGGGTTTCATCACGATGATGAGACAAGCCCTGGTTTCCGTAGCAGCGGCAGCCTTTGTTGTGCTATCTGGTACGGGACAGGCCGACAAAGGAGCGCTAAGGAGCGTCCGGAGCAGGGTGATGGGGGTCGGGGTCCCCCCCCTTAGAGGGGTCGGGGCGACCCTCTTGACCGCTGGCCCCAGGGCAGGGACTCAGTGTGGTGGTGGCACAGGGGCACACACAGGGCATGGGAAGAGACTTAGCCTGCATACTGCTGCAAAAAGACAAGACTGACCCAACGCTAGAGGACCATGTGTGTCCGCTTTATTTGAGACAGTGTGTGTGTATAGGACAAAGGCAAAGTGACCCAGTGTTAGCAATGTGTGTGAGAGAGATTTAGTGGTATAAAAAGCAGTGTGACCCAAGGTTTACTATGTGCATTTAAGTAAGATTCACACTTTGACAGCACATCACAACACAAAGATCAGATTTAGCAGGTGTATCCAGTGTGTGTGTGTGTGTGTGTGTGTGTGAAAGAGAGAGAGAGAGAGCGAGGGACAGAACAGTTAGCTAGAAACACAAAGACCTAATGACGTAACTTTAGAGAGATTTAGCTGTCACAAAACAACACAAAGACTAGGATGATGAACATGAGCTCTGTGGGAGAAGTTAGTCCTGCGAACGACGCGCAGTACATTAGAGAGTTCTGCGGGATATAGGGAAAGCATTGACCATGTGCTGTTTGATTTGAATATCGTGGTTGTTTTTCGTGGCCTTATTGTTACTTTGTGTATGCAGATAGGTTTGGTGTATCCAGTTAGACCATCATAGTTTATTTTTTATTACATAAAAAATATAGAATCACATTTATAAAAGAACCTTATTTCAATTTAACTTTAAATAATTTTTCACAAAATGTCAAGAAGAAATTTTCCCAATCACTTTGTTTTGCCCAGTCCACCAGCCCCAGACGCATTGTTATATTTTTGGTTGATGGAGAGAAGAATAAGAGGAGGAAGTGATTGGACAGGGAGAGCAGTGTTGTCCTGACACCAACACAGACCTCTCAATGTTTAAGTAAATGATTGTTTCCGACACAGAGGTGAAGTCGACGGCCCTGCTCCTCCAGACTAAATACGCCAACGACACTGGTCGCCTTTACAGCAATGTCCTTCTGGGTGACTGGACAGCTGAAAGGGTTAGCACTGTTAGCTCGGTTAGGTGAGTTAGCCTCTCCAAACGGAAGGCCATAGGCTATAGGCCACTCAGGGTTAGCATAAGGATGCTAAAGGCTAGGAATTGGACCACTTGAGGTTAGCATTAGTATGCTTAAGGCCAGGAAGGGTTATTGACCAGTAAGGGTGAGGGTAAGAGCACTGAAGGCTAAACATGGTTGTAGGCCACTTAGGGTTTGCGTCAGAACATAGAGACCAGGGTTGCTAAACCATTAACTTTTGGCCTCGTGAACCAGGATTAGGGGAAAGAAGAAATGCACATGAGGCGATGTGATGGTGTTGAAGAACAAGAGGCTTCTCATGTTTTCCTTTCCTCCCATTTCATTTTGTCTTTAAAGTGCAGTGGACTTCTCATTCTCTCATTGTGTAGTTTTTCTGTATGTATTATTTATACATTCTTAAATCATGCCATTTATTGATTTTTAACTTTTATCTCTTTTATGATATTGTTGCCATAGGCTGAATGGGTCTTGTCAGTTATTTTATCAGGCTGCCACCAGTGGGCAGTGGCACAAAGCTGGTTGTTAGAGTACATCTCTCTGTCGCTCCCTCCTTTTCTATCTGCCTGTCTTATCATTTTACAACTTATCTATATGTCTCCTCTCTGTTTCTCACTCTTTCTCCTCTCTCTCTCTCTCTCTCTCTCTCTCTCTCACTATCTCTTCTAAACTCTCCTTTCATCATCCATTGCTTTTTCTTTTTCTGTCTGACTGTGAGCTTGTGTGTCTGAATTTGCCTGTGTCTGAAGGCTCAATTAAGTCTCCCTGATAGATCCTCATATATTACCTTGCCTTAACTTCACTTTTTCTGCTGTGTATACACACACATTCACACACGAACTAATATAAATCCAGGTTTGGAAAAACATCATCTACATAGAATTTGTATACATACTATTACATGGACATATAGGGTTTTTTTTTTAAAGTGAACAACATGAGAATTAGTCTTGCTGTGCCTTGGAATAAAATACAAAACTTCGTGCCGTCATCATACAAATTATTTAGCTGAAAATGTTTTTCAGCTAAAATGAGAAAGATACATTTTTTAAATTTTCATGCCATTGAAATGCTGGTGTAATATTGAATACATTTTTAAAACAAATACTTAAACTATAACAATAGGCAATTTGTTCATGTCCAATTTTTTTCTCACTTAAAAATATTTTCTTAAGTTAATAGTCCTTATATCAAAGATAGGTTTTACATTACAAATATGTCCAACAAGGGAAGTACAGCCTTGTCTGAATTTGAAAGGGAGTGAGAATCAGGCTAATTTTATAATCTGAACAAGTGAGAAAGTGTCATTTTGCTCATGTCAACACACGGCAGGTGCTAAGGGAAGGGGTGTGTGGCAGGTTTGATGTCGATGGGCACAGGAGGGACGCGCACACACATGCTGCGTCAACGGAAGACAAGCGCATTGTGTTAACACTTATTAAGGAAGAGGAGACGTGCTGCCTGGAGAAGACAGTGTGTGTGTGTGTGTGTGTGTGTGTGTGTGAGAGAGAGGGCGAATTGCAGTGGAAGCTGAGCGACAGTGCCTCTCTTAACTCCCTCTCACATCTCCTAAAGGTCTTTTTGTCAGCACTGTTATCCTTCGTTCTCCTTAGTGTGTGTCTTTTGTGTGATGTGTGTGTTTGCACAGGCGTATGCCCATAAGTTTCTGTGTTTGTGTGTAAAAAAGCACAGCTTAAGTGAAACAGGAATCCATCCATTTCCTGCTTTAGTTTCAGAGTGCTTGGGACAATAAACACAGTTAATTAAAATGGCTTCAAAGTTGAAGAAGTCACTAAAGGCTGCAAAAAAACCCTCCTTTTCTCCACAATACATTTCCCCTCTGTCATTCTCTCTTATTATAACCACTTGGGTTTCTGTTCTCTTACATTTCTCCTCTTTTTAATTCTTTTTAACTTCTTTTCATTTTTTGTATTTTGAAGTAGTGCACTGATTATTATTAATATGAATTCAATTTTTGTTTTCATTTAAAAACTTTTTCAGCTTTTAAAAAAAAATGTACTTTTATCTTTAGTGCTGTCTGTGGAAGTTTCAAGTCACATACACCAAACACATGCACATACACACAGATACGTATGCTGCCGCGGCTAACTCTTTTGTTGAGTGATGGTAGGATCGATTGGGTTTGATATTAAGTGACACATGGCCTTTGGAGTCACTAAATGCTACTCACCGACTGAAACCACCATTGCTGAATTCCAGTCCCCCAGTTGCTTCTCAGGCTTGTCCCTGCAGTGACACTCTCTCCTCTGTCTCTTTCTCTGGCATTTCTTTCAGTCTGGATTTGCATCTTTTCCACAGTCATCTCACAATCTGTCTTTTAAGTGTTGGTTCGGTATTATTTGCTCTTAGAAATCCACTACTGAGCTCTGTCTTAAACACCATGAGCCACTACTAGACCTAGACTGAGCAGGTCAAGTTTTTGAGCTTCAGTGTAGCCGAGATTATCATGCAGTGTTACACGAGCTTACCCTAGAGGGTTTGACAAAGGGAAGATTGGCCTTTTCTCTAAGTAAAAAAATAAGACGGATCAACAAAAAAAATAACAAAAACTGTCAAACAGTAAGGTTCAATAAAGTTTACAGAGATGTTTTCAAAAGGAACAAAAAAGGAATTAAAAAGAAAAAAATACACAATCTCACTTGGTGTAATATAATTTTTCAGTTCTCTTCTCTCTCTCTCTCACACACACACACACACACACACACACACACACACACACACACACACACACACACACACACACACACACACACACATGTTCCCATGATGTTTTAGAGCTTTCTTTTGAATCCTTTTTTGTCATCGTGGTTAATATTAAAATTTTATGTTGTATAAATGTATTATTAAAAATGTCTGTACAAATACAGTGCGTTATCATATACTACATACATACAGATAGTTATATGGAAATCAAAGAATGTGTAAAATATTGTAGATAAACAGTATCTGATGTAGATGATGCCACAGCTCTCACACACATATTTATGTTTCCTTTCTGCTTCAGGAGGGCTATGGTGTGATGGTGCTCAACCCCAACGAGAACTACCTTGAGGTTGAGAAGCCAGCCAAGTCCTCTCCCCTGCCCTCTCCTACCGAACCCTCGGACGAGCCTGCTGAAAAGAGGGAACGCAAAGATGATAAAGAGGGCAAAAAGAAGAGAGAATTTTATGAGAAGTACCGTAACCCACAGAAGGAGACAGAGACCGAACGGATCCCCATACGGGTAAGTCAGAGAGGGATGCATGGACAAAGGGATGGAGAGAGGGAGGAGGGATGGAAAAGGAAGGCAGGAAGGAAACGTTTGGAAAGCTGGGGTGGAGGAACGGAAGGATAGATGTTCATCAAAAACAGACATGATGGGGGAGGCGGACGGAGTGACAGTTTAGGGTCACTTAGGAGGTGGTAGGAGAAGACACTTAGGTGAGAAAAATGGGGAGGTGGGGGTGGGGGGGGTTGGGCAAGTTTGGAAGAGACAAAAGAGGCAAGAAGGTGCGGGGGGGAGGAGGATGGGAGGCGGCAAGCTGAGGAAGCGAGGGAAGGAAATGTTAGGTAACAAGGGATGAAGGGAGGATGGGAGGCAGAGGGAGAAAGAGAGGCTCTTGTGTGGTCAGCCTGTGTGTGAAGAGGTTGGCTGTGCTCCAGTCGCCTCTCAGTGAGCAAGTGTTAACCACATGGCTACCTCCCTCTCTCTCCCTCTTCCTCTCCCTCTTTTCCTCTCTCTCTCTTTTTCTCTCTCAGATGGTGGGCTGGTCAGTGCAGCTCTGGCCCTTTACTCTTGTTGACCGCTGGGATTATTATCTCCCTAACACACACTCTGCAAACACACTGAAACATTCTTATCATGCTACACTGACTGTACACCCCCTAATCATACACTCACACATATACACATGCACATACACACACACATGCACATACACACACACACACACACACACACACACACAAGCACACGGCTCGAGCCTACTAGCTTGGCCAGTTTATACTTTTGGTCAAACACAGGAAGCGACCCTTTGCATAAATCAAGTTTCACTGTGAAAATAAATATGGCCAAAGTGATGAGAAATGAAAACAATGCTTTCCTCTCCATTGATGTCTCTTCTGTCACCCCTGCAAACAAAATTCATAATTCAATCAATAGAGTTCAGGCAATTTTTTTTTTCTCAAAAGCTCTTTCAGTAAGACTTAAAACATTACGGGCACAGTCGGCCAGACTTTTTCCCATTGCAGGGTTTCATAAAAAAGTTTCCTCATCGATTAACTGTGTTTTACTTTAGTTGATGGCAGTAGCGTCACAGTAATGCCTGTACGTTAGTGTGTGTGGGTGGGTGTTAGTGCATGTGTGTGTTAGTCCGTGTATGTGTTTGTGTGTGTGTGTGTGTGTGTGTGTGTGTGTGTGTGTGTGTGTGTGTGTGTGTGAAAGCCATCAGTCTCTGATGTCTGACAAGAGTTAGGGCTGCTGTGGGACTAGCGGGCGGTGTGAGCTGTCAACGCAGGCTTCTTTTTCTTTTTTTTTTTCTCAACCCCCCTGGCAGTACCTTTACACACACTCTAATAAGGGATAATTAGCTGCAGTGCTATCTTACGCTATCACACTTCTTTACATGTGTGCAGTTTCCCCATCACTCAGCCGATGAACTTGCTCTACACTATCTGTCATGAAGGTCTTATGGTAAACAATCCATCATGTCATTTACAGTGATGTAGTCAAAACTAACTTGCATCTCCAGTCAGCTCTATATTTTTATTTTGAAGTTATAGCAAATTAGAATTTAAAATGTAATGCTTATTGCATGTCAGTTTGTTATATCATGGCCATGAGCAACACGTGTGTGTGAGTGTGTTCGCACACGTGTTTGTTTGTGAAAATGTCATCTACAGCTTGTTTAGATTAGGATGATGATGGGAGCTTGTATTAATATCTTTTTTTATTTTGAAGATGCAACTTTAATGATTGTCACATCGCACAGTGATTTCTCTTTTTCTCCGTATTTACACTCACTAAGCAGTTTATTAGGAACACCTGTACACCTGCTTACTCATGTAATTATCCAAGCAGCTAATAATGTAGCAGGATATTTGAGTATTGTTGCTGACCATGTGCATCTCTTTATTGCAACAATGTACCATCTTCTCGTGGCTACTTTCAGCATCATAATGCACCATGTCACAAGGCAAAAGTCATCTCAAAGTAGTTTCATGAGCGTGATAATGAGTTCAGTGTAGTTCATTGGCCTCCTCAGTCACGTGATTGATGGTAAAATGGGAGATCGGCAGAATGACTGTGCAGCAGACAAATCTTCAGAAGTTATGTGATGCAATTATTTCAACATGGAGCAGAATCTCAAAGCAACGTTTCCAACATTTTGTAAATCCATGCCATTTAGAACTGAGACTGTTTTGAGAGCAAAGGGAGGCCCCACTCAGTATTAGTGTGGTGTTGTGAGTTAGTGTATATATATCTTCTTCTCTCCCCCCTCCTCTTGCCTTAAATCTTTACGACTCAGTAATGATAGCAGTGTGAGATCATTAATACTGTCCCAACCAAGGTTTCCCCATCCTATGAGGAAGCATGCAGTATTGTTCACATCTTGATATTGGGCTCTGCTGGACAGGGTCAGATGCATTGAGACAAGGGCAGTATGCAGCAGTGGTGTGTCTTTTTGAGACTACAGGCTTTCAAAAATACTGCACAGTTAAACAGTCTTGACTTTTCACAACTCTGTGAGATGGAAGTTAGGACAGTCAACATAATGAGCCGAGTGCCGTGTCAAGTCACATTTATTTCTTGTATACATATTCTTAAAGCTAGCACATTGATAATTGATTTAGTAATCATACCAGTGCAGTATTCTGTTATGGCAAAAAAAGAATACAAAATTGCTTTCTATGTCAATTTTTTTTTCCAAACCAGCAGGCTAATACACAATTATCCTCATTAACCAGAAAAACAGGGGTCATGTAGAAGGTTTAGATTTTCCAGCCAAATACACTTGTCCTTAGATGCAGGGATTGCAAGACTCAGGATAAAGATTAATGAGTTAGCAGACTGGCTCTGTGTTGGTGCCCCTTGAATTTTGACCTTTGACCCAGAAGTCAGCAGGATGTTAGCGTGTATGACCTCGCCTCTATCATCCACACCTCCTCCTGCACTGCGCTACTCTCCACTGCTCTGCCTCTGTCCGTTCCAGAGTAAGCTGTCACACGCACACACATGCACGTAAACACATATGCAGATATGTGAAGGCGCACACATACCAGCAGACAAAAGAGTAAAGGAGGTGGAAAAAGAACTAAGGTTTTGACATTGGTGTGTGTGTGTGTGCGTGCGTGCGTGCGTGCATGCGTGCGTGTGTATGGCATGCGTACACTATAATGTCTTTCTCCTTCACCTCTGTTAGTCGGGGTGGGTGGTGGATCAAATCAAACCTCTTTAGCAGGGCTGTTTTCATCTTTTTTAACAGCACCCACCCAAGACACGTGCACTCACACACAGACGCGCGCACACACACACACACAAACCTTTTTATTCACTACACCTCTCACTCTAACTCCCGCTGAGCTGCCAGACCACCTGCACACAGCCATTCAAAAACACACACTGAAATATATACCCCCACTCCTCGTATTATAATGACATCCAACGTTCCACAAAAAAAAAAAAAAACACTATAACACTATAAGCTTGAATTAACACCTGTCTTGCTCTGTATTTATAACTATGCGCCACACAATATTATATTGTACATTTTCTATTGTACTGCGTTGACTCACAGTGACACACACATAACCCACCCAGCCCACTGATAGAGTTGAGTCGATTAATATGCTTCCTTACACACATTAATAAGCTCTTAACTGCTTTTAGGATTCTTACTTTTTAGCCTCGGGTTCATAGTGTTCAACCTCTCAACCTTATCTAATCCCTCTCCTCTCCTCTCTTCTCCTCCAGATCACACACCGCTGGGCCATTTTTAGGGGGGATGTTGGTTGAGGAGGGGGAGAGAAAGAGAGAGAACAGAAGGAGGGATGGAAGGATAGAAAGTCTGATCGGAGGGATGCTGATGAGGATAGTGGAAGGGTTGTGGGGGGGGGGGGGCTTTCTTAGCACTTTGCCATATAGAAGTTTGGGAGTTCACTTTACTCTGAATTTTAGCAGTAATCCAGTTAGCTATTTTCTGTCAGCCAAGCGGAGGAATGGCAGGAACAAAAGGCACATTCATGGGCTTAAGAAGCTTCCAAAGAGTTCACCCAAGGCTGGCTGGCTGGGATTAGGCCAGCAGGCCCTGGAAAGAAGAAGGGAAAAAAAAAGAGCAAGGGGGACAAAAAACAGAGCTTCGCCTTTTTTTAAGCACCACTTATTTTTATAAATGACTGGAATACTTTTCTCTCTTTCTCTCTTAGTTTTTTTTTTTTTTTTTATGCTTTTCCTTTTAACATCTCACATTGTACGTTTCTTAAATGTTCAGAGAGGGAGATAGACTGAGAGGCCCTCACTCCAACAGCATTTTGAAGTAGCAGATTGAGGCAGTTTCTTCTGTTCTTTTTCTTCCACTATATTCAGCTTCAGTGCAACTTCAAGAATGAGAGATCTATATGACTGAGAGTGGAGGACGTTGAATGCTTTTCACTGTGACATCTCGCTGCTTTTCTCTACAATTATTCATTTGGCACAATCAAACCACAATGGAGGAAACATTTTGGGGCTCTTCAATGTGCTAGAATTACCACTGGATGCATTGTTTAATTCCTTTATGTTAAACTATTTTTACCCCTCACTCTGGTTAGAGTTGATGTCAGATCCTCTCTTCATGGTGGGAAATAAGACTCATTTATTTTCTTTATTCTTTTTTGATTTTGCTGTAGTTTTTCTGTCTTCAGTGCAGACGCAGGATTCTTCGGAGTACTGTGGTCTTGGTGACGTATGAGGCAAAACAGGGGGTCTTGTACAGTCTCACACTGATCCGACTCTTGTGGACTGTGCAGAGTGTGTTTCCTAAAGGAAGGCACATCCATTATTTAGCTCCTGCCTCTCCAAGACCCATTATTCCCAGCTGCAGCTGTCCACAGGGGCCAGCTGAGATCCTTGTCCTTGTCTGTGCTTAGCAGATGATGTCCTGTATCCCCATGTTAAACCTGTTCTACAAAACGTCCTGAGGACTCACAAACGTACATGCACACACACCTATACACACAAGGAAACTTGATTAGAAACATTAAGACATGGACACACAAGCACACACACAGGTAATTGTATTCGACATGGCGCTACAGTGTTTCTCTATGGGACTGGGTTTTTGCTCTTTGTCACCTTCACCCCTTTGCCCCAATCTGTGGCCCACAAGCAATTATACAGACAGGGTTTATTTGACCTTTGGCCTGTGGTCGTGCCAAAAGGTAAGGCTCAGCATTTCCAAGGACAGGTAGGGACTTGATTAACCTCTGAACTTGGTCAGAGGAGCGGTCAATGACCAGGGCTAGAGGGCAGCTCACCTGCTTGCTGCAGAGAGCAAATTGGCTAGATGCCATCTCTGTATTTTGGTGTGTCTCTCTGCGAGTGTGGTAGAGAAAAAGCTTTGACCCGTGCGCATGTGTATCTGTCTTTATGAGCTTAGTTTTCATGTCTAAAGCCACAGTACAAGTACACTGTGTTGTGTGGAGTGTTTTAATTTCAGGTTTATCTCCATGTGTTTGAATTAAGTGAGTGCATTTGATTTCTCAAAGTTTTAAAGGGGAGCGAGTCTGTTCAATGTCGTGCTTGTTAGCGTGTGCGAGCGATATGTGTTAATGTGTAGTACATAACATCTGTGTGTGTACGTATACCTGTGTGTTTGTGTATTTGCTCAAGGCAGAACTAGTGTAGCTGGTCTCAGATCCCTGCTCCCAATCTTCTAGTCAGGTCAACCATCAAACACATCCATCCTGCCCTCCCTCGCACCTCCCCACCCACTGAGCCCCCCCACCCCCCTCTCTCTATCTTTCTCTCTCTCTCTCCCTCCCTCTCTCTTTTTCTCTCTGCACACAACCCTGGTGTGGATACAGGCTGACCCGAATAAAGACATACACAGACACACACACACCCACACACATACACGAACACACACAGAGCACCTCAGGGTCATACTGGAACAAACACAGCCTTGTCTGCCTGCCCGCTCTCCTTTGCCTTATGTCAATTAATGGCTCGCAGTAATTTCACCTGACAATCCGGGCGGCAGCGCGGGGCTAGCCGAGATGTCACAGTGATGACCTTTCTGGCCCGCAG
>NW_019174272.1:3157016-3232016 GCF_002260705.1 Seriola dumerili | reverse complement strand
CCAGTCTGTATATTGAGTATATAGCCCATACACAGTATATTGCTCAAAGACTTGTTTGGCAGCATCCTCGCTGTACTGACTGAGCTGTCCAATCACTGAGTATATATCACTTTAATCACAAGCTGTGTGATGGAAGTACTTACACAAGATTGTACTATAGGGAGCTGTCTGCACTAGAGGTCATGATGACTGACAATAAATGCACATTAGTCCTATTTGCATGCATAAAGTGTGTGTGTAGGTGTGTGTGTGTGTAGGTGTAGGTGTGTGCGTGTGTGGCAATATGTTTGTGAATTCCAACTCAGAGCTAAGAGAACCTGTCAAACTCATGGACTCATGGACTGCTGTCTATTTCCACAAGACACACACACACACACTGTTTATACTGTATACCCCCCACGTATGGCTCGCTCTCTCTCCTTCACTCTCTTCCTCACTCTCTCTATCTATCCGTCCATCTCCTTTTCTCTGGCTCTCACACCATTTTTATTTCTTTTTGATAATAGTTAGCTGTCAGCATCTGGAGACTGTCTGGTCCTGCAGCTGCCTAGGGAGCAGATTTGTACTTTATATTCTCTGCAGGGACAGTATGGATCACTATGTATGTAAACACACACAAACAGTACACACCCTCAAATGTCCCTTGACAGTCATGGCTGAAGGATGTTGGCAACAGGTGTGCAGTTGGGATACTATTCTGACAGTGCTGGCAGATGCACTCACAACATACACACACACATACACACGTACACACCCACATGCACAAACACAAATACACACAAACAAACTGGGGGGGAAACAGTGGAAAATAAATAAATAAGCTACGATACTGTGTGAGAGCTAGTGACAGGAAGCCAGTCTCACAGGGCGGTGTGCTCCACTGCAGCTAATTAACCCCAGGAAATAATTGCTACAATATGCAAATGCTGTTTAGATAATTCACTACACTGCCATGCCAGGTAGTCAGTCACTCTGTCGCCTGACGCTGAGGGTGTAGGCAAAGATTGTGTGTTGTTGTGTGTGTGTGTTTGTGTCTGAGGTTGGGTGATGGAGTCAGGACCACGGGGGCAGTCATTTGCCATCATGAAGACATCAAACACACAATATGTTTCTTGAAATTATTACTATTACACATAGTCTAGCAATAAAGAACATCATTCATGTTGTCTTCACATGGACTGAAAAGTAATATTTTGTCAGTTATCAGTCATTGCCACATTTTTCCCACAGTTAGTTGATATCAGCAATTTTGGAAGTTTTGATTATGTAAATGTCACTCACTCAGTCACTCATGCACACACACACACACACACACACACACACACACACACACACACACACACACACACACACACACACACACGCATAAAGATGTAATGTCCTGTATAGTGGCATACCCTGCCTAATGTGTCCTTGTCAGAGATTGTCACTAAAGGGTGGGTGGAGAGGTGGAGAAAACAGGAGAAGGAGTGTGAAGAAGAACAGGTAGAATCAGCAGAGGAGAAAAGGAAGGTAGGAGAGAGGAAAGGAGTGAGGGAGGTAGGGAGGGATGGTAGGAGGAATGGGGGGGGGGCGTAATGAAATGGGCTTCACAAGGGGGGTGACATGGCGGAGGAGAGAGGTAGACTTCAAAGGACTTTGATGCCACAGCCTTTCAGACTGACAACTCTGCTTCAGCCAGCCCCTGCATGCACACAGGAACGCACACACACAGACACACACACACACACACACACACACACACACACACACACACACACACACACACACACACACACACACACACACACACACCACAAGCACATGCACATCACTGATGGCAGAAGGGCAGGGCAGAGCAGAGTTGCCTGCTCTTGCATCACACTCTGTGAATGGAGGTGGGTGCTGACACTACAACCCCCTCATGCTAATCTAGCAGTAAACACAAACACTCTGACAGGTTAATTTACCTCTAGACCAACACAGCAACAAAAACACACATCAGCACATCATCAAATAGTACAAGCACACACAGACTTGCACACGAACTTGTACACACAGATGCGTGCAAGTGAAAACATCTCATCACATCACAAGCTGCCTTACTTTATTCTAAAAGTAAAGTTTAAACCATATTTTCTGTATCATGTTTGTGCTCTTCACTTTCTCCTCAGTTGCCACGTTCATCAGAGCGAATGTTGAAGTAATTATCTTTCTGTGATAATATACTATCTCACTTTGGAAAATGCAAACACATTTATGCAAGCTAACAGGATAGTCTCTTAAGACGCCTCCTCTGTCCTTTACCTCATATCACTAATTATTTGTTTTGCCGTCACATGGAACAGTTTGACACTCAATTAACAGATGAGGTTACATTCTCTATAGGCCATGTGTTTGTTTATTTCGAGACATTCTTTTTTTTAAATATATATATATACATCTGTATGCTAATTAAGAGAAGTGTGTGTGTGTGTGTGTGTGTGTGTGTGTGTGTGTGTGTTTGCTTGTGTGCGTGTGTATATCATGTTTGCATTCAGTGCGGCACTATCTTAAATACAGTGTGGTGTTGCGATCTAGGTGTTTCTACTCAATGCTCCATGTGTAGTGTAATTTCTTGTGGGAATGTATTGTGGATTTCTATTGTGAACCAGACAGTTTGATAGGAAATCAAAGCCTAAAATCAATGTCACAAGTTCATTATCGGATGCCCTTTTCTCGCCTGTACTTTTACTATTGTTCTTTCCGGCCCTGGATAAATGCTTACATCTCTGGTTGATTTAACATGTCTTCTAGTTATATGTGTGTGTCCTGCACATGTGTGTGTATGACTGTGTACATGCAGATAAGAATAAGAACATATGTAGGTATATTTATTTGTGATTGTGTGCATGGTTGTGACACTGTACCTGAGTGTGTGTGTATTTTGTATATCTCCTCATTGTTGTTTTTTCCTTTGACCTTCCCCTAGTGTCTTCCCATTATGCCTCTACTGGCGCATAGATGGGCCATCGATTCAGCAACAGGGTACAAATTAAGATTTAAACGTTACGTCACCGAGGCTATTGAATTTTACATTTAGGGCATTTGCAATATGCAAGACTTATTGATCTGCTGAAGTGTGGCTCTTTATAGAAATCACCTCAGGCCACCGCCACTTTTTTGTTTCTCTTTTATTACCTCTCTCTTTTTGGCTGGCCCTAAGGTGCCAGTTTTGATGCTGCATCATTACATTTCTGAGAATCTGACATTTCTATTGATGTTTCAGTCTCATTGGCTGGGCACCTTAAATGTTTCTTAATTCCGCAGCCGTGCTTGTCAGAGTTTGTTGACAGAGTTCAAGCTCATAAGGTTTCCCTTAGTCTATTTGGTTATGGATCTAACATTGGAGTGGCTTTTTTTTTCTGTTGCAGGAAAATGGTTCCTCCGAGGAACACGTGCTTTATGTGTGGGACCACTTTGTGTCCAAAGCCGCAGCCAAGAATGTCTTCATCATGGCCCACAGCTATGGAGGGCTGTCTTTCGTTGAGCTGGTGAGTGTTTTAGTTTTCCACTTATCCTTCCTACCTCCCACTGACATAAAGACACACTGAGACGCACAATACACTCCTGTCAGCACAATCACTCTCAGACATGTTCATGCTAGAAAATCTGCATATTCCATCTCTTATACAGACTAACATTGAAGTTTGCAATGCTACAGTACATACGGGACTAACACCCATACATGCACACAAACATATCAGTATGCAAAAACCTACATATTCTCAAACTTAGACTCACATATATACGAACATGCACCGGTCACCTCGGGGAGACGGGCAGAAGAGTGATACTGTGTGAAACATGGTGGAACAATTAAAAATAAATAGTATTTAGTTTCTTTGAAAAAGTACTGCTTCTGTAAACAATCTGGCTCATCCTTGTCCTTGGGCGCTATCCACCTCCTCTACACACCAAGAACACAGGGAAAAGAGGGGAAAGTAGAAGGCTGTATAGCTAAATCTCGGGATGGCAATACAACAACAGTAGTACTGTTAAAGCAGATCTGCTGCATAGCATGCAGATCTCCCTGCCTTAAGAGAGACAGAGGATAGGTTGAAAGATGGTGGGAGGGAAGTGGATTTGAAGGAATTAATGGTGCACAGGGGAGGGTGAAAATAAAAGTTTGGCCAGCCTCTTGGCTTTATAACTGCACCCTTGAGCTACATGGGCCTACAGTGTGTCTTTTGCGGGTTATATGAAGGCTTCTGAGGTTAATGCTTTATTTTCTAGTCTTTGGTTTGCTGTGGTGTCCTACTGGGACCCTGCATCACATATTGATCATCACTTTCACTTCTGTTAGTGTTTCAGTGACTACAGTTAGCTAATAATAAAGCTTCAGTGTGCAGATAGCCAATACCATCACGGTGAGTTATCCTTACTGGGTTGGTGTAGCATCTAGGAGTCATGTTTGATGGTGGGGAAGTTTATGTTTGTACCCTGCCAGCTTGCTACTTGCTGCTTGATTTATCATCCAGTCTAATATATATACACCAGTAGCATATAAAGCAATGCAAACTGTACTGTGCTGTGTCGTTAATGTGCTTTAAAAGGGATAAAGTGTCACTCTGGCTTTGAGTGCTTTTTCTTCCAATCTGTTAAATCCTAATCCAAAGATCATGATACAGAAACTATAAATTGAGCACACATAAATAATTTTGAAGTTGTAAAGATTTAAGGTTCCGGGATGTGATGTTTAAGGTACAGAGATTGTTTACAGATAATATGAAGTTTAGAAAATATTTACTTCATGTTTTAAATGTTTTTTTTTTGAACTAATTGTTTTCTGATAACCTGGATTTGCTTTACCACTGAAAAGGCAATATCTGCATGTGCTATTTTGGGCTCATATTCCTAAAAAAAGATTTAATTTTGCAGTCAAGTATAAAAAATTATGCATTTTCTCATGTTTATTCCAGCATAGCTCTCTGCGGCCAAATAAAATAAACAAAGCAACCAAAAGTCTGTTTTGCTATTTCTAATTTTAAAGCTTTGTGGTTTCTGAAATCCCAACAATCACTTGTATGTAGCTTACATGGCTCAGTGCCTAGCTTATAACATGCTGTGCTAGCTGTGTTAGCATTTAAAATACAGTTAGCGCAAAGGACTACACTGTATTAAGCTCTGCTAGCTAACACACTGTGCTAGTTGTGTTTGCAAGTCTCTCTATGATCTGACAGCTGCGTTATGTTGCCAGTCTGCTGGTTTCTTGATCTCAAGGATTTACTGCTAGATTCACCACATCCCATATTATTTAGGACATACAGTATCTCTCCTCTCTTCTTAGGCAGGGGAGGAGGAGAGAGGCGGCACAATGAGGATACGGCTAGTGGGGGATTAAAGGTGGGCACTTGTCCCACTGGTGTTTTCAGGAATATTTTATTTTCTTTCTTTTTCTTTCACCTACTCTTTTTTTGTTTAGTATTTTGTAATTTTAATTTGGCTGCTAAATATTCATGCAGTGTTTTGTCCGTGACAGCCTCACAATCTCCTGGGCTTTCTCACAGTGTGACGAAGACTAGCTATTCTCTCTATTTGTATCTTTCTGTCTCTCTGTGTTTCCTTCAGTCAGACTGTGTGTGTGTGTGTGTGTGTGTGTGTGTGTGTGTGTGTGTGTGTGTTCATTCGTGTGTGTTTGTGTGTGCGTGTGTAAAGGCCTTGATGACGTTCTAACTTCTTTCTTTTATGTGATGTCCTTGTCATGTGAAAACCCTCTTAAAAACACTATACAGTATGTGCATATATAGCAGATTCAGTATGGTGAAGATAACATCAAAACAGAGACTTGAAAGATCCTTGTGTTCACTTTAAGTGACAGGGTGTTCGAATACGCCATTGTCAGGTTTCCCTCGAGGCCATACCAGCTCCTGTTGTCTATCAGTGTCGAAACTCCTTCACCTGTTCCAACCTGACACGAACACAAACACATAGTATATACCACATTCGTCGTTTTTTATCAGCTACCATCAATTGCTTACCTGTACCTATCAAATAATTTGTTAGAAGAGAGAAGTCTGTGGACAAGTTCAATTCAATCAAGCATGCATGCATCATATTTAAAATCTCAGTTTTTTCTCTTTGCACTATAGTTCATATAAAGCATTCTATGAGGCTCCACTTTAGGCTGTTTGGCTTTTTATCCAAATGCACTCAAACTTCTTCCCACTTGCAGACATGCACTTTACAGGAGTACCATATAAATATACACATGGGATTTAAAGCCGCCACTGTACTGTACATTTCTTACTTGTTATTGCTGTATTTTTGCACTCCCTCACACATAAGCATGCGCACACTCATGCACATACAAGCACACACACATACACACATTCATACACACACACATCGTCTACTTAATTGAGGAGAAAGTGGTCCAGCGGGACAGGACGGGAGGTGTGTGCGCATGAGCAGGCGAGTGGAGAGTGGAGCCTTGCGGGATGAACCGTTTGACACATGAGAAGACCCAGAGAAAACAAGCTGTCTGTGGGTTAATTACTACTCCCCTTTGCAGTTAATAAATACATTTCTGATCAAGCACATCAAAAAGGCCCGCCATTAATTTCTGCTGCTCGCTCCCCTTGCTCCGGAGCATGTTAGCCCCTGTTTGGAGTGCTCAAGTGTTTCATTGCAATTTGATTTCTTTTAAAACACTTCACAGTGTGTACTGACTAATTATAGATACATCAAAGAGTAGCTAACTGCCTTTGAATGAGAGCGCGAGAGAGAAAGAGAGGCTTGCGCTGCAGGGGGAAGGCTGCTCGCTCTTTCTTTGCTTCGCCCCCACCCTTTTCACCCTTTTCCCCTCTCTACCAGTCTTTAGCTATCGCAGAATCTATCCATCCATCCCAGTTCACTGTTTTGCACTTCTGTCCTTCTCTCTGTCTCTTCCTTAGCGTCTCCAGTCTCCTCTGACATCTGTTTTCATGCTTGGCCAGCCTGTTCCTCCCTGCTCCTCCTTCTCCGTCTCTCTCAGCTATATAGTTTTAAAGGAAGGATGAGTCATGTTCCCCCAGTCGTGCTACTTTGTTTTAAACCCAGTATTCCTATATTTCCTTCAAAGTGTAAGGGGTTTTAGCTTGCGGACCATCTTTCTCTCTCTGTCTCTCTGTCTTATACACCATATTCTTTTGGGTTCCAGGTTCATATTATCCTTTCTTCACCTGAGGACAAAGTCTCACCTGACAACAAACCAGAGGGAGAGGAAGAGACCGAGGGGATAGGCCCTTGCCTCCATATCTCCCTCCGCTCACCCCGTCTTTTCATCTTTATTCGTTGCAAGGAGTGGGGGGTGGTGGGTGGGTGGGGTGAACATGCAAGTAGTGGTGGTGGTGGTGGTTGTGTTGAGGAGGGATTGTCTAACCCGCGCTAACCTTCCCGCTCACAGAGTGAAAAAGGAGCACTCTTATTGGATAGGACAGGGCAGCATTATATAAGGTCTTATGTAAGAATGCATCTGTCTCCCAGTACACAAATGTGTGGGTGCCAACCAGACAACCAGCCAGCCGCCACAACAGCCCTTCAAAAACATGATTACAGATTTTAAGTGTCCTTTGAGAACACGTCACATACATACAGTGCATGCTTGCAAAGTATCTGTCTGTACACTTTCTGGATGGTGCCATCTGTTTCAATCTATAATGAATATAGCTAGATTTCTCTCCGTCGTCCTTGGTTTCATGTGTGTGTACGTGTATTTGTGAGTTGTGGCGAAGTGTCAGATGTGGGAAGAGATGCTTGAGGTGAGACGGATAGATATGGAGGATTTCTTCACTCCTTGTGGACTTCATCGTTATAGTGGTGTGTGGAGGACGAGAAAGATGAAACACTGCTGGGTGAATCAGTCTGAGTCAGAGAAGTTTGTTTTACATGGCTCAGAGTTTAGAAAGTGATTGAATTTCCCTGCCGTGATATGGCATCCTTAGACCAAATTAGAGGATTTTATGTTGTGTGTTATGGGACGATGAACGAACAATAACTTTATTTGTGTTACACTGCATAGTTTTTGTCTAATCAGATTCGCACATTGAAGTACAAGAAAAGAAATGTAGTTGTACTTATATTTTCTGTGCCTCTTTAAGATTTCCTATTTATCAAACAAAGATCTTTTTTTTTTCAAGCAAGCGCATTGCCATATCTCTGTGCAATGCAACTGCTTTTTAATTATTTTTCATATTTTGTTTACCAAGCCAGTCTCTAGGTTTCACTCTCTCTCTCTTACTATTCACTCCGAGCCTTTTCTCCACAATACTCAGCATCCCACAATCTTCTCTGCTTTACGTCCTGTTTCGTGTCCCCATTTCCTTCATACTCCTAATTCCCCCTCTCTCGTGGTGACCCTCAGGGCAGCGGCGGTGCCAACTATGCCCTCTGTGCAGGACTCTGGGTCTGGCAGTGGTCTGTACCGCTCCATGACTGGCATGGTAACAGCCCACTGAACACACGGCGCAGTGACACGCACTCCTGTTTTCCACTCCTCATCCTTTCTTACAAAATGTGTCTGGAAAATTTTATGATAATATACAGTTTAATTCACCTTTTAGAATGTCATGTAATGTTTAGTGTGAACTTCTGTGATTTTAAAGGAAAATATGTTTATTTGCTTTCTCATTGTCATCTCATTTTCTTTTTGTGTATTTAGCATGTGTAGCATGTGAGAGTTACACATTGTGGTTTATAGAAGAAGAAGAAGTTAGTGCATTGTGTTTTAGAAGTCCTGTCCTCATGGTAAAGTTGTTTCCATACTTTCCAAATCTTAGATGGATTGGTGACCAGCTTGCCAACAAACACAACACAAAATGTAAAATAAGACAAATTTAAAGTTGCTGGAAATTTTTCTTTTTTGTCGAAAGTTAGCAGTTTCCTCCCTGCTTCCAGTGTTTGTCCTTTTCCCAGACTAAACAAGTCCTCTCTGCTGAATGCACAGAGATAAAACTGATATTAGTCTTAGCACAGTGTCTTAATCCCAGTCACACAGCAAGCAAGTTTATTTAACAAGTTTATTTTCCTAAAATGTTGGTGTATTCCTTTAAACTGTGTCAAACTAAGTTCCACATTCCTATCTATCTGAAATGCTCTTCAAGGACCAGCGCAACCTTCACCTGAGTTCATCACCACACAAGCAAAAATCTCTTTAATTTGTTGACAAAATCATCCCAGCTGTGAAGATGTCCGTACACAGGCTCTGAAAATCCCCTCATCTAATGTTGTATGCACGTCTCGGCCGCCTTCGAAACTCTGAGTGCTAGCCTGTCTATTGCTTCTGGAGGGGATGAAGAGAAGGTCTGTTTTTATCTCAAGGTTCTCCATAGCTGGCGGGCTTGCAAGCGGTGCAGGAGTAGTGCAGTTTCCTGTGTGTATGTCTGTCTGTGTGTGCTAGTGTGCGTGTGTGTGTGTGCGTGCGCGTGTATGTCTGCAAGTGGGTGCGCACATATTGTATGGGTCTATGTTTGCCTGAGTGTACGTGTGTGTGCACGTGTGCATATGTGCATGTCTGTGTGTGTCAGCGTTAGCCTGGAGAAGCCTGTATCGTCCTGAGCAGAACAGCTTGGTGGAGAGCAGCTATCAGAGCCACGTTAGGGGAGGAGAGGAGAAGAGGGTGAGAGGCGATGATAAATGGCTGGGGCACACTAGCAGAAATTAGTGGAGCCGTATGCAAAGCTGTGGCGTTTTGTTTGATGTGAAACAAAAGGACCACCATGACAAAAGTGCCTGCCAGCCCGCACAGCAGGACAGCAGCCCTCAGGACATACACCATCACCACTGATGGTGTATGTGTATGTGCCTTTGCACTTGTGTGTGAACGCACTTGCGTGTGCATGTATGTTTTAATGCATGCATATCATGCATGGTCCTGTTTTCTAGTCCTGGCTATATTGTGTATATTATCCCTCTCTGTGTTTTTATGCTCTGCTCATAATGACAGACAGTGCCTAGCCCTTTGTACACCGTGAAAAGACATGGCTTGTTCCTCAGTACAGCTACAGCATATTTGCTCTATTAAGCAGCTGAAATATAGACGTCTAATTTCTTTGTGAATGAATAGGCATCTTAGAGAGCGGCTCTCCTCTTAACATAAGGATGTAAATTGAACTGTTTAAATGTCACGGCTAGCAAGCTGATTTGATTTGAATTGATTTGCTTGTTTCTGGAAAAAAGACCTCCCTTGCCAAACCTTAGCTGCGCTGGCTGCCATAGATAGACCAAGGTCTTTCTTTCCACCTCAACAACACATTGTAGGGCTTCTGAATTCTTCTATCTGCTGTGATTATGTACAAATGGCCTTCATTTGCCATCCATTTCAAAGCTGTAGTGCTGCATTGTGACTAGAGGCAGATGACGCAGACCAAATTACAGCGGGTTTGCTGCCTGAAAAGGATACTCACACAATAGGCTTTGTGAAGTATTCCCTTCAATACGTCGCCATTATTCTCACCTTTGTTGGTGTTTCTCTCTATGTTTCAGGAGCATCTTTGGATTCTAGATTACATTTGTGGTGTTGGAGAGGAGTGGGGGGTTGAAAATACTTTACTCGTGTCTCTCGTGTTATTCCATGAGTGTCTAGGGAAATTGATTTTGTGTGACAGATTCTAATTTTTTGGTTTTTTACTGCATTTTCTGATTGCTTTCATTATTAATTCTGTCTTGTTTTATTGTTGTATAGTTGCAAGACAATCAAAGCTCTAAGAACATGAACACTATCTGTTGGAGTCCTTGGTTTATTTGTATTTTTTTTACATGTGACTCCTTCCGTTGTGCATATCCTGCTTTCCTCTCTTTAGTCAGGTTGTTTTATAATATCTCGGTAACCTGAAGGCAAGCAGCCTGAACAAACGGCGGTACAAAATTGCTATAGTTGGCTAGAATACAGAGTGGATCACATCTATCCATTGAGCTGTCCTCCTCCGTCATGTGTCCTTTTTGTTGCTAGCATCTTCCTATCTGATTTTCTCATGCATCACTAACCCACAACAACTAACTAGCTAGTTTATGAGTCAGGAGCTGTTATCTTATCAGTGAGCAAAATGGATTTTTCTCTCCTTACTCTCCTTATAAAATGTGTATAGGTCCCTAGATTATCCTACCGCACCACTCCCTCACAAACAGCTAACTAGGAACACCGTGGACATTAACATTATTATGATCAGTTGACTTTCTTCTCCTTTTTTTAGAGAGTAACTATATCTAGTCAGTGGAGTAAGATACAGTAAATGCTCCTGGAGAGCAGTTACAACTCAGAAAAGGTAGACTGGTCAAAAGAAGCTCCCAGGGAAGTGATTCACCTTGTATCTAGTGTTTTAACAACTGAACTGAACTTTGCATCAGGAGTACTACAGCTATAACTAGATAAAGCATCTATGTTTCGGTACATTTTGTCTTGTTGCCCAAACTTTTATTCTCCTTTTGAATGGTCCCGTTGAATGGTCTTGTTATTATCAAACTCTTCTATAATATTCTCAACAGCCCAGAGGCAGATATGGAGCTGTTGCTCTCACCTCAAGCTGTGACGCTGGAGCCGTCAATATGCTTCAGGATTGCTTCCATACATTGTGGTTTGTATTGTCGGTTCAGGAACCCATCGTTCTCTTTCTTTTACAGTAATTCTATTTTTCGCTCCCTCTCAGTGGTAGTTGGTAGTTTGAGTGCACAGCTGTCTATCCTTTTTTCATATCAGTTTCTGCTTACAAAGACAAAACTTATCAGTCTTCCCATCTGCACTGTTACCTTGTGTCAATTTAAGTCATGCACTGTTTTTAACTGGTCTGTGATAGGTTTTGATTGATACCAATTCCAGGCTCCAGTATATAAGGGTATTAGGAAATGTCAGCTGTTCGTTTTAAATAGTTTGTCTCATCCAGTCCTTGGTCTAACCATCCATGGTTTTAAATAGCCAAGCACGCTTTCACCAGGTCGTCACGGTTACCCGCTCTTCTCTTTCGTTCCTCAAAACACACAGATGTTGCCATGGTGATGTAATTGAAAATCATTACATCTCAAACAAGTATTGTTGAGGTGACTATTCATAAGTCTCCTCTCACCTTTTTGTCTTCCTGTTTTTTTTTTCCTCCCTAGTGAAAAGGAAGTGAAAAATCCATCTGTCCTCAGTGCATCATTGTGCAAAGGCTCTTTTTAATCTCCCTTGTCCTGCTCCACCCACCCCATACCCCACCTCTTCAACACAGGGTCTCTTTTGCCACTTTGTGATATAAGAAGCTGAGCTACTTGAAGTTCATTTGAGTTCAGTGAAATCTTGAGGGATTCATCATTACATATTTACTGGCTGAGGCTGATCTTGCTGTAAGGTTCTACCCTCGTCCCATTGATCTAGTGCGCATGTTCACTCCCGAGGTTACGGGACGTGCTTCCATTTGCATAAGGCCCTGGGCAAGGTTCTTTCCACCATTGATTGGCCTGTCCATGAGCGCCCCGTGCCTTCTCACATTGATCACTTTGTTTTTTCCCGGAGACAGTGCTACTCAGAGTTCAGCTGCAGCTCCGGCATATCAGACCTGCCGGAGGAAGAGAGAGAGGAAGGAGACGAAAAGGAAAGAGAGAGCACAAGAGAGGGGCAAGTAGGAGTCAGAAGGGGTAGATGGAAAACTTTAGAGCCAATATCTTGATAATTTAGCATACTTTTCCTTTGAATTTTGACACTTGGGTGAGAAAACAAAATCCAGATTCACCCTGCCACCCCTGTGTCTGCACTCCTTCAGCCTGTTTCCTGCCTGCGTAGGTAAATGCAATATAATGATATATGCTGCTTTTACAAGTGTAAACCCATTCATATAAGCACATAATGAGATTAATAATGAAACACACAGAACACTCAGTGCAGACAGAAAGATATATACCTGAATTGCTGCTAAAATTGAACAGCTCTCCTCCCTTGCTGTTCGTCTCCAGTCTCTGCTTCAACCCTGGTCTGTTTGTATGAGTGTGCTACATAGAAAATTCTCCTCTCCTGACTCCCGGTTCTGTCTTTCACTTTATCCCCCCACCCCCCTTGCCTGTTTCCACTCTTTCACCGGCACTTTTGGCTTTGTATCTGCTTGGACAGTCTTCCTTCTCTTCCACCTATTCACTTGATGAGTGAGGATGCTGTCTTGGTTTCCTCAAGGATTCCCTGCTCTCCATCACCTGTTAGCAGCATTTTTATGCAATTGTGAAGTCAATATTAATCAAAGCTTTCTGTTATGTCTTGAGTCAAGTTTATGACAGACAGACCCTAATCATTTAATATACACAGTGGAGTCCAAAAGTCTGAGACCACTTTCCCATTCACTTGTTGACCCTACTGCATTCGTCTAGCTTTATGTGAGCTGAGGAGGTAAGGCACTGAAAGCAGGAAGCCTCGCCCTGCAGAGGTCTATATACTAATCATGTCCTTGATTATTTCTCGAAGGTTTGCGTTTTGATTCGTGCGTACGTTCCATTGTGTGTTTATCCAGCATGGCGTCAGAGGTGGCGCAAGGCTCAGACTCCCATGATGCACCTCTTCTCTTTGTTCTGCCGTGTGAGAGCAGTGCGCGGCTTTGTCTGCCTCTCTCGTTCCTCTCGGCTCGTTGCCTCAGAGGCAAGGTCTCGCTCTCTTCCCTCTCCTCTACTTCAGAGCTCTCTCGCTCTTTCATTCACTCTTTAATACCCATTGGGCACTGCTGTCCATTTCTTTCGCTCCTGTCGCTGGTGTTTGTTGTGTTTTACCTTCCTTCTTAATTCGTAATGAAACTCTCCTTCTCTCACTCATTCTTTCTTTGCCCCTTGCCCCTGTTGTCAAACCACTCCACATTACTGTTCTTTTTTTTTTTTTTTGTGACTCACATTCCTGCGAGCTTCTTTGGTCACACTCCTACTGTCTCGTCTCTCTTAACGCTGATCTGTAAACTTTCCTCTTCTCATTTTCTTTATTTATCTCATGCCCCGCATACATGGTCTCTCGTCTGTTCTTTGCTCTTCCCCTTTGCTTCCGATTCAGTCACTTTCTTTTTCTGTTCCCTCTCTTAACCTCAACTTCACGTCGGCCTTGCTGCTTCATTCTTTGCCATTTCACTCCCATCCTTCACTCAAGACTGACCTCACTTCTGTCTGTCTCCTTTACACTGTTTTTTATTCTGTCTTTTTCAACAAACATCTGTCTTAGAACACCAATTTTTCTCATTGCTTCCTCCTTCTCACCCTCCTTATTTACTGCACGTATTAAAAATTCATCTCTGAGCTGCTGTTTTTTTTTTAATTTTGTGTAAAGCTGCAAAATGGTTAAAATTATTATCTGAACTTTATCTTCAATATTATATAAAATGTCAAATGAATATTTATTTTTTTCTTACCTGAAAATGTAAGTTGCTTTCAATGAAGTATCCTCATTTGTCTCCTTTTTCTGAGTGGATGCCACATTTTTTTATCCTATTTGTCCTTTTGCTCTAACTTGCCTTTCATTCTTGCCAGTCTCTCACAGTCGCTGTTCCCACTGTGGTTTTTCCATGCATTCACCTGCTGTGTGTGGGTGTGTCAGCTGGTTACGACCTAGGTCACCTTCACCAGAGAGGGAATACGAGCGGTTGACGTGAGGTTTGAATGTGGTGAAGATGACATGTTGACAGCTCAAATGAATCGCTTGTCACATGTCATTTTTTTTTCTTTTCCTCCCCCTTGTTAATTCTACCATAAGAATGCATACAATATACGAGAAGAATCTTGAGGACATACAGGGTTGCAAATTGTCAGGCGGGCATCACTCGAATTTAACACATTCAATCCAGTTTGCTTTTCTGTCTTTTTTTTTTTTTTTTTTTCTTTCTCTGCCCTCAAGACTGTGAATGGTCTCATTCTGCTGCGAATGTAGGAGGGAGAATAAGTCTTAGGAATTGAAAGGAGAGAAAGTGTTGTTTCTGAAAAGCTGCGAGGAGCAGCTAGGCGGATCCTGGTGCAAATGTCAGTGAACTCACTGACTCTAGGGTTGAAGTTTAAACCCTCTCTCCCTCCTCTGCTTCTATTTCTCTCGTCTTCTCTCTCCCCTTTGCTTTTTTCTTTCCTTCAAAGTCGGCATCTCCATCCACGCCCGCCTCCTTCACTCTCTGCTCTCTGTCTTTCACTGCTTTTAAAGTTCATTGAATGGGGTGTTGGTATTCTGTGGTGTTTTCGCCTTGCCTACTCCAAACCCTCCAAACACCAGGGTCACAGCTTTCTTTTAGTCTGTTTGTAGAGAATTTTTCAGCATCAATGCATCACCTGCAGAATGATCATCATCCTGCACATATCACCAGTGTTTTAACACAGAACATACAATGATGGGATTGATGGCAAAGGGAAAATAGGAAACCGCACAGTGTCTCTGTCACTTCATATCCTCTGCACTTCAAGCTTGAAATACCCCGTACTGACTATTCAGCTGATCTATTCCCAACTCTATAGCCTCCGATACTTATGGAAAGCCTAGTTTGAATCCTTTATGGCAATTTTTTTCCAGGGGTGTGTTTTAGTTATGTACCTGCAGTGAAACATATTTAATTTTTTAAGCCTAGAAAGCTGACAGTGAAAAGAGATGAACTGTTTTATGTGCCATTTTAAGGCTTTATGTGCTGTGAAATACGATGGGGGTTATGAAAGAGCAAAAGGAAGGTAGAGAGAGGAAGCGAGAAGGAGAGCGAGCGAGAGACTCCTGGAGTGGAGCAGGCTTTGATGTCTTTGCTGGCTTGGAGCTCAATGCGGAACTCACTGAAGGGTAGGCCTTGCTTCATGGTGGGAATATGAAGCTGGATGCGCTGTCCAAGTAAAGAATATAACACGCGCACATTTGAGCAGATTTTTTTTTTTTTTTTTTATACACTCATGTTTGTAAAATGTTTTCATCTTCAAGCATGAGTGTGCATTTTACTCCAAAGGGCTTGTTTGTTGTCCCAGTAAGCAAGGTTTTCATTTCTCCCCTGTCATGTCACTCATTAGTTTGTGGTTCATGTTCAGATCAGTTACCAGGCCACACTGGGTGGCTTAGTAATTCACAGTCCGTGCCTGTGTTTGTGTGTGTGTGTGTGTGTGTGTGTGTGTGTGCGTGTGCGTGTGCGTGTGCGTGCGCGTGTGCGTGTGCGTGTGTCCCTGTCTCATATATATTCTGCTTTCCTATTAGATGGCTTCACACTCGACGATTCCTCTGGACTCCTCTGACATCGGCTTTCATGCATGGCCTGCCTGCCTCTCTCCCTCTCCTTCTCCCTCGCACTTTTTCGCTCTCTCTGCCTCAAATATTAAAAACATCTTGGTCATGTCAGACATCTTTTAACACCCTCTCCACCACCTGCCAGCTAGCATGTACTGTACACCCCCATCCATGCCCACTCTTTAACTTCCATCCCTTCTTTACCCCTTTGCTCCCTCCATCCCTCTCCTTCCTCCCCCCCAGTGTCCTGCCCCTTCCACCTTATGCACCCACCCCCACCCTTGTGTCTTCCACGTGATGGCACTTCTCCCATGAATCCAGCCTCTTCACCTCTTGCCCCCCCCCCCCCCCCTCTGTCTCTTCTTTCTTGCTCCCCTCCTGTATCTGTTTTTGTGGCTTTGCTTGGGGTGATGGTTAGTTGATTTGGTCTGATTTCTCTTTGATGAAAACACTAGGGGGCACTGCCTGTCCTTTGTTACCTCTCTGTTCCCTTAGCAGGCTTCGATGCATGTGTATTTTTGTATGCGTGTGTTCTGTCTGTGTCTGTCTGCCCGTGCATGTGCTCCTGCTTGTGTTTGTATTTTGTTAAAAAGCAGTCCCTTGTCTGTAATGGATGACACAGATCTGCATTCAGACAGACAGGAAGGCATGAAGGCAGGCAGGCGGCAGGTCTCTGGTGGTCACCAGGGCTAGTGCTCTGCACCCGACCGCACCCCCCTGTCCTTACTTCCACCCCCTGTTTCTGTTTGGTGAACCCAGGGGTGTGGGTTAATGAAAAGGGCTTGGACCACCGAGAGGAGCGACAGTCATCTCACAGACACCTCTGCTCACCTCCAGCCCTCTGAGACCCTCTCTCCATGACAGGCCCCCCTCTCCATGTCTCTCTCCCCACGTCGACCCTCTGTCCCCTGGGTCACACCACATTGTCTGGCTGCCCGGTGGCCGCCAAAAACACAGCTCACCCAGCGTGGCATTACACAAAGGTAGATAAACTAAAAGAGAGAGTGGTGCAGTTTTGAGTGGATGACAGTTTTTGTGTGTGAGGAAAAAGAGAATGCTTGAGAACAACTGCCCTGTTTGTCCAAAAGGCGGGTGATTTAGACAAGGGACCTTGGTTGCATTCGAGCCAGGGCGGCCCCAAAATAAAGATCAGCTCTAGACACCAGAGTTGGAGAGGAGACAGAGAGGACGCAGACCTTTGTTTCAACTCTGTCAGTTGAGAGCTTTTTGTGACGCTCCACTTCATGCGGCAGTACTCGAGTTGTTTTCTGTGTGTCTTTTATATATGCACAGTCCATGCTATACAATTAGCGATCATGCTTACTTCTCTTGTGTACCCTTACGTCCGCTGATGAATGTGATTGTTTCTGAAGGAAACTCAGAATTATTGATTTGTTGTGGGATTCTTTTTTTTTTTTTTTTTTTTTTTTTGGTAAGCAGACAGCTGATGAGGGGTGTTTGATAGTGCTAATTGGCAGCTCCCGTCCATGCAGTGTGTGGTTGGTGGTGGGTTGGGGCTGGGCGAAGTGAAGCGCTGCTATTGTTTAGAGGTGTCAAACCCAACACAGAACAAAGAGGACAGGAGAAATGTGCTGTGCTTGCCTATCAGTGTGCTGAAAGCAGCTAACGTACACACACACACACACACACACACACACACACACACACACACACAAACACACACACGAATGAATATGTATTATATATGTATGAATGCACATGTGTACGTCCATCCACACACTTCCACACACAACAGCACATTACCTGAAGTCATATACACCGGCATTCACTCACACACTGACATGCGCGCACTCATACACACAAACACCTTCTGACGCACACGTGCACACTCTTAGACAAACAGCCTGAAAATGACAAGATAATCACCACATTCAAACTTACCTTCAGCTCTGGGTAAATGCCTTTTTCTGAGATAAACTAATAAATATACTGTTTTCTTTTCAAACGTTCTCCACTGAAGGCCCTAATTAGCATACGCTGACAAAGACCTGACAGAGGTGTAATAGTTAAAAAGGTAATTTGACTACAAGTAGGAGTTTGGGTGGGGAAAAGGGTCAGTGTGCTCCCCCCACCACCCCCCATCCGCCTCTCTCTTTAATGGTTTATTCACGCTTTTCGAGGACTTTTTGCATGATTGACTGACAAGGTCTTTTTCCGAAATAGCATCTTCAGTAATGAGAAATAATTGACTCCCTAATCAAAAAAAGGGTTCATGGAATCCACAAACCCAACTGTAATCTTCTGTGGCATTTCCAGCAGAATTGACAGTCCTCATAGCTTCAGGCTCTATACCACTTTGATTTAATTGCTTTTTTTTTATAACATTAATAATATACTTTATACCGTATTGTGTGTGTATGCTCTGTATGTGTGTGTGTGTGTGTGTTTGTGTGTGTGTATGTGTATGTATGTGCTCCACACCCATCTCTCAGGCTTTGTTTTTAATCAACAATATCACTTGAAAAGCACTTCAACTGGTATACTAGTTTTTGTAAATTTTACATTTAATTCATTAAGGGAATCATTGTGGTGATTTCATTATGTACTCCAGAGTATACTGCTGTGCTTGTTCCGCACATTGTTTTAATAAACTACATTATAAAGCACTGAACAGAAGAATAACAAAAGTAAATTATTTTACATGTAAGTGTAAGTGCTTATATTTTATTCAAAATAGGGTTTCAGTGTCTGCTTTAAACAGTGGCATAATACTAATACTAATAATAATGATAATAATAATTATAATTATAAAAATAAAAAGAAGAAGGAGAATAAGAAGAAGAATGATTGTTTTATCTTTTTTAATCTCTTTGTCGTATCACTAAAATTGTATTAATTTAGGTATCATTTACTTACTTTGGCATTATGTTTTTTTTTGTTTTAGTTTTTTTTTGCAGTAACAGAACACAAAGTTAAGGCTTTTCATTTTTATTTGTAACTTTGGACTATCTATGAAATTTAAATTTGTATTTAAGGCTAGAAGAGAAAATGTTTTTGCTGTTAAATCTGGTCCAAAGGAACATCATGATACAGGTTAGATACTTGAAATGGATTTGTTTTTTTCTCTTACGCTGCCTGTTTAATTGGCTAATTGAATTGCTTTGTATTTTCTTATACCCTACATTAGTATTATTTTTAATCTTTTATTCCTATGTCTTGATTACTTTGGGCATAAAAATAATCATTTAAGCGAGTGCGCCTGGAGAACTGCAAAGTTTTTACATGATGGGGCAAATTAACTTGTAGCTTCCCCCAGCCTGTCCAATTTGTAATATGGCCTCAACCCCTTCTCTCTCTCTTTTTTTTCTGACTCATCTTTCCTCTCGTTAAAAAGCGGTTTTAAATCATGGCTAGTGGCAATGAGAAGTTAATTTCAGATTGTTATATATTTCCATTAATTTCAGTTGGCCTTCTGTAGTTTTCCCTCCCTCACTCTCTCCTTCCTTTGAGTACAGGGGATCACAGAGCCTGTTTTTTTTTTTTTTCTTTTCTTATTTTTTCTTTTTTGGGGGGCTCTCTCTTTCCCACTTGCCCCACAGCACAGGAGACGAGCAAATATGAAGGAGTAGAGGATGATAAATGAAGGGAGGAACGCTCTCTTTGTCACTTTCTTTTACCTCTCCTCCCCTTTCCTTCTCCCCCGAACTTTTTTTTTTTTTTTTTTGGGCTTCTCACTCAGAGATGGGTCGAGTGGCCCTGGAAGTTTATACAAAACACCTCCCCCTGAGAATCTAACTCCTGCAGCCCTGAAGGGACACACACACACACACACACACAGACACACACACACACACCTGATTTGCCAGTAATGTGCGGAGCAGCAGGCGCCTCCAGATTTGTTGTTTTTGTTTCATTTTCCTTCTCTCCCTCCTCCCCCATTCACAGCTAAGGTGAAAAATAGTCCACTGAGAAATTTGGTAGATTTTGCCATTAGCAGGCTCCACCTTTTCAAAACACAAAGTAGCTGGGCTTCATGTGTTGATTTGTGAAGTAAGAAAGTGAATTTGTATGGATCTTAGGGGGAAAAAAAACAACATTTGTATGAAAAAAATGGGTACTTCTTGACAACAAGAAGAGTGAAGAAAGTCACACAATTGTTAAAATTCATCTCCACTTCAACCTTCTCACAACAAATTTAGAAGAATTGAGTGAAAATTCCACATCATAGCTTGTTGAAATTTTCTCACTGCACCCCAATTTAGAAATTTTGGCTCGAATGCCAACGTTGGGCTCAGTTAGTACAAGGAATCAGTGTTCATCAGCCCCTAAGGCTGTGTGTGTCTGCCTGTGTGTCTGTGTGTGTGTGTCTGTGTGTGTGTGTCTCAGAAATGGACAGCAGTACCCGATGGATATTTAACACATTAGCTTTGGCAGAGCTGAGAGTGGTGTGAAAACACACTGATTTCCTAAGTGGCAATCATATCAGCCTTGCCGTCAGAGAGGCAGCAGAGAGCAAACATCTGTGTGTGTGTGTGTGTGTGTGTGTGTGTGTGTGTGTGTGTGTCTGTGTGTGTGTGTGTGTGTGTGTGTGTGTGCGTGTTTGTTTGTGTGTGCCCCAGAACATGCATGCAAAGTGTTTGTGCACATCATTTTGACATTAACTCCAGTACTGCTTTAGATTTGTACATTAAACTTTGTCAGTTTATTAGTGTGTGTTTCGATTCACCACGATTAAATTTGTTCACTTAACTTTTTTTTTTTAATAATGTGCCGCAAAATACAACTGTGTTTCTTCCCTTTCTTTTCTTAATGTTTTATTGTATCTATCTACAGTTTTATCTGATGTTCAGGCTCTCTTTTTTTCTCTCTTCCTAGCTGCGTCTTTCATTCTACATCCAGTCTTTTCCTCTCCCGGCCCAGGGTTTCCGTCTTTCTCTCGGCTTTTAAGCCTCTGTTGCGCCGTATGCCTGCTCTGCATGTGTGTCTCTCTCTCTGTCTGTCCGTGGTAAGCTGTCTCCTCCCTGCCAGGGTTCAGGGAGCTCTTGGTTCTCCTCCATGTCAGAATCACCCTGAGTTACGACACAAAGGTCTCAGCCTCCTCCTCCTCCCACCCTTGTTAGGCCCTCTTGCGCACTCCCTCCCTCCGTCAATCTCGTTCTCCCTCACCCTATCCATCCTGGTCTCCAGCCGAGAGTCACCCATCCGAAACTATGTTAAAACAGGGTCATCCCCCGGCGTGCACTTAAAGGCTGTCCCTTTAACCTGCTCTGAAATACTTACGGCTATTATTATAGCTTATAAATCATTAAGAAAGTTTAATTATACGAAAATTTCATGGTGGAAATGTGCAAGCTGACACATGGGAAGGGGAATTTAATGGGCCAGCAAGTCCCAGCACCGTGAGGGAAAATATTGAGGTTAGGTTTCTATTTTACAGCATTGCCGGAGGGTTGAGAGACAGGGAGAAAGACAAGAAAGAAGCACTTTCAGAGTGAGAGAGAGAGTTAGAGAAAAGGCGAGTGTAGATGATGAGGCCTCGACCGTTTCCACTGTGCAGAAGTAACTTTCTCATTTCGCTCTGTAGACCAAAGCTGTTAATATGGCCAGTTGATTTGGGAATGATGAAGACATTGCCCACTGTACCTTGTGCTGGTTTTCTTAACTAAGATGTAGTCTAATTAACGCAAGACTTTAATTAGTCGCCATGCCGTAATTTCACTTTGTTAAGGAATGCTGCCTAATTAGAAATGATCATTTGGAGAATTTCTGTAATTGCTGTCACTAAACAATATATGAACATCCTTAACTGCTAATGTTACAAGACTTTGTCCACTTTTAATTGTGTCAATATCATTTCAATGTGAACATTATAGGGGTATAGCTCGAGCAGCTTGAGCAACAACTACCAGTCTTCTCATTGTGACAGAAATGTAATTGATCAAACTGTTGGGAGTTGATATCATTAACACTAACCTTAATTAGAAATTAACTGAATTGTTTTGTAGTAACTATGAAATGCTGCTATACATTGGACCAGCGTCTTGGCTCATCGGGTCTAAATGATTTGGTGGAGTTGTCAGTCAATTGAAAACCAATAGGAATTTAAGTGTTACAGGGATTTATTATTACTATGTGGAATTATATATCACTTACAGGAAGAAAAAAAGATTATGTGGAAAATCATTTATATGCATTCAAATGTCAAAAGAGATTCACTAAGTTATATACCATTGTTTGAGGAAGCATATATTTTTTGTATATACATGCATGATTGCACATACCTGTATGCACAAGCCAACTCCCCCACACATTTAAACTCTCACTCAACATCATCTTGAAGAAACTAATTCCATTATTTTGAGTTACCAGCCGTTGCTCTGCTCCATGGTCTGCCATTGTTTATGAGCTCTCCTTCACCCACAACCCTGTTCGTCCCTCCCTTCTTCTCTCCCTCCATCCCATCCTCCCTGCCCTCTCTCCCTCCTCCGTCTGCCCTTCCCGTCTTCCTCTTGTTTTCCACGCGGGCACAAGCGGGGCGCAGCGCCCACAGCCGGCAGGTTTCCTGGCACGCTGCTCCTCATCCTCTGCCTTTTGTTTCCACCAGTGGACAACCGTTCTCCACTTCTGCTGTGTCAGTAAATATTTACTGGTCTTCCTTTTCCTCACTACCCCCACCGATGTTGGTGTGCAGGCTATCTGTCCATGCATGTGTCTATGTGTCTGTATATATACATACATATGTGTGTGTGTGTGTGTGCCTGCGTGTGTGTGTGTGGTTTATATGTCCATACACACATAGAATCTTCCCCAACATGCACACAGACAAACACACCACTTCCCACTAGCCTGCGTCCGGTGCTGTCACTCACACAATTCAGGAATGCCCCCTTCCTCACCCTTTCAGATCTCACCCCCTCTCCCTGCCCACCATCCTCCCTTTCTGTCTCTTCCTCATCTTTCCTCCATCATACATGCGGGGAACAGCCGTGAGAGGAAACGGGAAAGACAGGAGGAAGTTATTGCAGTTTCATACTGCTCTCTCCCTCCCTCTCTACACCCTCGCCACAGCCAGGGTTCATGCACTGGAGAGTCAGAGGGGAAAAAACCCTGTGAGTAAATGCATGTGACCTCAGTGAGCAAAACCTCTGCACACTCCCACAGCACTGAAAGATGCACACACACAAACACACTCCTCCTCGCTCCCTAGGGCCCTGTGGCCTCGTGCTAGAGAGGGCTTCCTTCCTGCGGTTAAGACAAAGGAAGCTGGGGACCGACAGGGGACCTGGGACCGCTGCTTCAAAGCCACAGGAAGCGCTGGTGTTGTCTCTTCCTGTGGAGGGTGTCGGAGCGTGGGGGGCCAGCTGCCTGTGTTTTCACAGTCAGGGACGAACAGGGATGAGTGTGTGTGTGTTTGTGTGTGTATGTGTCACAGCGACAGGGAAGGTAGACTAGCTGAACACGCTGCACTTCCACTCCTATCCGCCCCTCTGTGACCTGAGATCAGTTGCTAGCAACATTCAGTAACACTTGGATCGGAATAAGAGTGACACACACATTGTCCATGTGGTGAATCCCACAGTCATTAAGAGCCAAATCCAGCTGTGGATCATCAACTTAACCAGTGTTTATCTATAAGGCTATTGTCCTTATTGATTTATGATAGAAAGAAATCACTGCCAGAGCGTCAATCAGCCTTAATGTTTGTTTTTTCCAGCCCTTGCCACTGTCTTTGCAGACTCTACACATGCTTGCAATGTGTACATGTCTCTATGTGTTTGTGTTTGTGCTCATGTTCCAATGTTGGCGTGTAGGGATTTATGGGGGTGTATGTGTTAGTGTGTCTGCGCCATGTGTTTTCCAACCTTCCGGTGTGCACCCGCATACATGTTTGTTTGTTTTTTCTGTGTTCGCCCTGGCTTCTCTGATGCTCTCCTCTTACTCTCTGGCAGCAACAGGACAGTTAATCAATCAAATATTTAAGCAGTGCTTCAGTGCTCAGTGGGTAGTCCTAGATTATCTGTGGCTGTTGGCAGTGCATGGCGCAGCCACATTATAAGCCTCGTCTCTGACTGGCATCATCACGGGGCGCTTCTCTCTCTTTCTCTCTTTCTCTCTCTCTCTCTCTCTCTCTCTCTCTCTCTCCTCCTTCCCCTTGGCCTCTGCTCAGTCTTTGCACACTCCCACTACCACTCTACATTTTGTCTTCTTTTTTAGTCTCAATCATTTTCTGTCATTCTCTCTCTATCCCTTGTTTTCCTTCCTCTTGTTTGCTGCTCTCTATTCGCACTCTCTCTCTGTGTATAATTGTGGCTTTTCACATTGACTATCTGACAGTGAGCAAGGCCCCTTAAAGAGCTCTCATCTTTCTGTCTTTGCCTTTTTTTCTCTTTTCTCTCACACTGCATTCTTTCTAGGGATGAGTCTGTCTGTCTCCCCGCGGGGATCTCCATTGTGGATTACCATTCAGTTTTCGCCCAATTATCTAGTGGCTTTCGCTGCCTTTGACACATAATTATCAAAGGCCTAAATAATTGTCTTTATTATTGCCGGTGTTTAGATGTAGCGTCAGCGGAGCAGTTGCGAGCAAGGGAGCGTCACGGGGAGAGGAGAGAAATGAAGTATTTATCTCGACCAGAGATTAGCTTAGCATGCTGTTAAATGATGTCTCGGCGCTTATTTCAACTCCTCGTCCAGATAAATAAACATGATTAATATGCCCCCCATTCCCTCCTTCATACGCACACCCCTCATTTACATATACACACACCCATCACATATCACATTCTACGTCAGTGATGAAAATAAGATTACTCACAACAAAAAGTCTAGCAATTAGCTGGCTTTGTTGCAGGAAGCAGCTTAAAGCTATAAACACTGTACTTTGCTGAGGGCCATGTAAGAGGTCAGGTACAAGATACAAGGGTTAGAGAGAAGTGTGTGTGTGTGTGTGTGTGTGTGTGTGTGTGTGTGTGTGTGTGTGTGTGTATATATATATGTTTGTCTGCATATGTATGTTTTATATGCCTTCCAATGCGTATGGATTGGCTATTTCATAGAGCTTGTGAAAAGCTAGATTTAGTAGAATTGTGCCAACCAGGGGGTCAGAAATCTGTGATGTTTGTGGGTCTCTATAGCAACCAAGCCCTCTGCAGAGAAATCAGAAAAGAGTGGTTTATGAGGGAGAAACAGAGTGGGGGGGGAGTTTGTAGTTCATCCAGAGTGTGAATGTATGTGGGGCGCGGGTGAAGTCGAGTCTGCGTCATCACTTGTGACTCAGCTTTGTTATCATGTTTCAGAGGAATGAAAACGTGTATGTGTAGTTATGGTCAAATTAAAAACAAAATCACACTGAGGGAGTGTGTGTAAAAACAGCTTGTCACCGAAATGGATTAAGAAATTTCGGACACCTTTTTTCCTTGTAGCACACAGTGAATTATGATGTCAAAACAGCCTTGATAATTTGAATTAGACTCATAAGCCTGAAATGGTGCAGAATATGGATGCTGATAAACAATTCATCGAGGTGCGGTAGTGAGAAAGGAGGTTGCTCTTAAAGCTGAGGACTCAAGTTCAGACCCCTGTGATGGGATGCATCATTTCCACTTATGCCTCTTCTTATGTTTTAGTAAGACAATGAAAGCCCACTTGCTTCAGGGATGCTGTTCTAAAGCTCACCTTGTGGTCTGATCTCCTTGTGAAGTGGGTCAAGGGAAAAGAGAATTTTCCTCATGGGGATCACTAAAAGATTCATAAATATTCTTTGTTGTGCACATCTGCCTGTCTGTCTCTCATATGTGTCTTGCTTTGTCTTCTCATTCGTCTCTTTTTTTCTCTCTCCTATCATACTACTTTTACATATCCATTCAGCTTTCTCTTTTAACATTCTGCCTTTCTTACAGTTTTTTTTTTTTTTTTTACATGCAGGTCCTCCATGTCCAAGCCCCACTCGAACTTTACTCTGCATATCCAGCTGCTTTAGCGTCAAAGGAAAGGCCAGCAGAGACATGGCAAATGTCTCAACATCTGTGTGTTGGTTTTAGCTCAACAAGTATTTCCACATGTTTCTCTTTTTCCCTGTCCGATACAAGACTGATCACAACAGCTGGTCTGTTTCCTTGTTAAAGCTGCAGGCTGCGGTTACATAGTGGATTAGCACATTTAACATTCTGGATAAAGATGGCTAACACTAACTCACAGGGTAACATGGTGTAAAAATTATAACATGATGAGTCATATGATAAGACAGCTTACATCTCTACCCCCTCGGGAGTGTGTGGCTTTATGGTTCTAACTGGTTGGTAAGTAAACCATGAGAATCACCCACCTAGCAGAAGACACAGACATGCTTAGATTTCTCTTTCAACATGCAGCTAACCATAGTTGTCATTGTGGCTTTTAAAACACGGGACCCAGTGGTGTCAAAATCATTGTGGTTGAGGGCCACACTGCATAGAGCACTCTCTCCTGGAGTCATTATTTGTCAACCTATTACCCCAACTGTTACCACAGCCAGCCATATGTGTGTAGGCATTGCGGCAATGAGACCTGTCAGAACGAGTGATTTATATAGCCAGTGGTGGGAGATGGAGTTCTTTGGTCTTTAATCTTTGGTTGAGGCATCATCAGGAAAACAGACTCCGTTTGGTGAGAGTCCCTGATTTATTTTCCTTCCTCATTTCAGCAAATACACAACACTGTGTGAGTATTTTTGAATAGCAAGTCACAGAGAAACTTGAGCACAAAAGTTGGTTAGAGAAGGGCAGAGACAAAGTAGTTTTTCATTGTATTTCAGACCAATAACATTTAGCCAGGGAAAACCAAAGAACATTCAGAGGTGAATCCAATCAATTTGAATGGCTTCTTTAGGATTTCAAAAGGTCTCGTTATCCGATTTTTAAAAAATTGTTCCCCCAGACGCATCTATCCAGCACCATCTACAAACCAGTTTCACTCCTACCTTACCAGCTGTGCCTTTTTCTTTGTTCATGCCTTTATCTTTGTCTAACTGCTGTCTATCATTCACTTGCTTCCCCAACAAACTCAAACTGCCCCTCTGTTGTGCAGTTCTCTCATAACTCCTCACATTCATTCCTACACACATATGCATACATCCACGTCTGTAGCATGCACATGCAAACATGCACACACACACACACACACACACACACACACACACACACACACACACACACACACACACACACACACACACAACACACACACACAGACTGCTCTGGTCGTCTTTCGTAGTGTCTTTTTCTGTCTTCTATCTATCTGCATATCCTTTGTTATGTTATGAAAGTACTTTGTTTTAAAAGTGGCCTGTCAAAATACTTTAAACAAAGATAGACTTAAACAACCTGTCATTATTGGCAGGTTGGCAAATACAGTTTACTTTGGCACAAGTTATCAAATTTATTATAGCTTAGTTACAGTTTTAATATGCCAATGATTTCCAGTGAACCTTAGCCATTTACGTTACATTGAGGGTTTCCATCAAAAATAAAAAAAATACTGGACTCCGATGGTTTTAAGGGGCATACAATAGGAGCAAGTAGAGACCCATTTATCCACTTGGAAAGTGTAAAAAATGTTTTCTGCCCAGGCTTGGGTGATGTTTTTGACTGGATTGAAGTCATGTGCTTAGTGTTTTCCATGGGTAGTCAGTCCACTGTCTCCTGTTTCCTGGCCTCTGTTAGCAGCCCTTATACTCAGGGACTGGCCCGTTTGGCTAGCACCAGAAAACAGGACCTTGACTGACACCTCCAGTTTTAAAAGGTTGACTTTGCTACTCCCACGGGCCCAGTTCTGCCAGAGGAAAGCTTTTCAACCAAGCGTGGATGAGGAAGGGAGTACAGAGAGGAGTCTGTATCTCTGTGTGTGTGTGTGTGCATGATTGTATGATTCTGTGTGAGCGAGGGAATTTGTCTGTGCATACATGTGCAGTGTCTGTCTTCTTTTGTTGTCTATCTCTACAGTTGTGCACTTTTTTCTTTATGCTTATGGTTGAACCTCCCCTCTCTTCCCTGCTTTATCCTCCACCATGGTGAAGACGCACCAGTGGAAGCCTTATCAGCTGGATGATGTATGAGTCCTTAGTGCCTTAATAGATTCCATTTATCTCTATACACTCCCACTTTAATTTGGCTGGGCAAGGGAGGATGTATTCAAATGCCCAGCGTCATTATGATGTACAGCCAGCCAGCTAGAGCTGGACTCTGTGATTGCTCCAGCCTCAGCCCCAGCCTGAGTGTCAGACACAGATTCATGCTGTAACCCCAGCTCAAACCCTCTATGGGCGCCAAAAAAGTATCTTTATACTCATGTCTCAGCCATATTTTGTTTTGTTACACTTGAGCTTTTAGGCCAATATTGATCATATTCTTAAATGCAAGCTCCAACTAATGCCTGATAGTCCAGTCCCTGCCCTAGACTTAACAATACCTAGATCTCCCACTGAAGTGCTAAGTCTTATGCTCAGACACAAATCCATAAACAGCATCACCATTTTCAGCCCACCTGAAGTCCAATAGTCCAGGACACCGCCAAGATTTTCCTCCCTCCAGATGACACTTAAGATTTAATTTAGTTAAAATTTGATCCATACAGCCATAGCGCCATGTGTAGATGACCACACAACCACTACACTTAGTGCTATTCAGCAGCACTATGACCACCCCCAGTCCGGCAGTCCTCTTTCCCAGATTCACTAAATCTATACAGTAAGTGATTGTTAACCTATTGTTGCAAGTCCTGTTCTCTTTTCTTCCCGTTTATCTTAAAGCGAAGCAGAGTGAAACAGCTCGTTCCCAATGCCTGGCTACAGTACTCCTTGGGGTAGGACCAGCGGTGTGGGAAGTCTATTGTAGTGCGGTAACAAGTCCTTTGTGTGACATTTTCCTTGGCGTTGACATTCAGAGGGGAATAGGAAGACGGGCCTGCTGATGCCACATTCTCTGTGACATGTGAAGGGAAAGGGTATTAAGAATGGGGACCGAGGTATTTGAACGTGCACAGGGAAGGACATTTGTACAGAACGTGACAAGGACATGCTATGGTGGAGCAGCTCTTTCATATTTCACTTTATAACATTATGCTATACACCAGGTTGAATCTGTATCCGCCAGTTACAAAGCTGTCCACTGGGCCAGTGCTATCATGGTCCAAGGAGTAGGCTGACAGTGTGTGCTGCACAGGGAATAAAATTTTTATTAGGCAAGTATCCACTGACACAAAGGGTATGTCATATTAAAATAATTTTATTCACATCTATGCAATTCAAAAACATGATTTTGTTTTTCTAAAGAGGTTATTATATTTCGTACAGCATAAAGTCTCTGTCGTTCAAATGTCTGAAATTAACAGTGGCTGTCTCATTAATATGCTGGAAGGCTGACAAACACAGATTTGATTTGCTTTTTGTTGCAGATGAATCAGAGGGAAATGCAGGTGAAGAATAGAGTGTGTGCTGTGGCTCTGACTGACTCCGCTCACAACATCTGGCTACAGGAGACCAGCAAAGGCACACAAGATTGGATGCAGCAGGTGAAATAACCACACACGCTCAAATACACAAACACACCATGAAGACAAACCAAGATGCTGCAAACCGTACAGGGGTCCATTCCTAGGCTCCCATCTAAACATGTAAATTCATCCAGAGGTCTCTCAGATTCTGCTCTTCTCTAATTTCTCCCTGCACAACTCCTCTGACCTACACAGGTACCCCTGACCAACAGCTAGCCTTAGAAGTCATAGAGAACCATTGTTTGCATGTTTTTCCTCACTTTTTTTTTTTTTTATCAGCCCCCTCTTTTCCTTCCTGGGTGCATGTCAATGAATAACTGAGACAGTTAACCCTCACTGGTGTTTGTGTGTGCATGTGGCTGGGCATGCATGTGTAAGCATGCATGCATGCGTTTCTATGCGCTTGTCGGTAAGCATGTGAGATAGAATGCGCGTGCATTTGCGTTAGCTTCATTTTAGCACTTGCCCTTTCTGATGTGACCTCTGAGCCATACGCAGCACCTGGGCTCACTCAGTATGCACATACTGATGAGACCAGCCAAGACCAGAGTTGCTCGAGAGCCAGAGATGCAAATGTCATGCACGCGCGCGCACACACACACACACACACATACACACACACACACACACACACACACACACACACACACACACACACACTCTCACACACGTGCACACCATACCTGTATTTGTATTACATCCTCTTTTATATCCCTTGCCTTTTGTTTTTGCTATTTCTGTCATCCCCCATTTCTGTGTGTGTGTGTGTGTTTGGTTTGTGTTCTCAAGTGTGTGTTACTTGTCTATGAATGTGTACGTATGTTGGTTTGAGTTGTGGGGATTCAAGGTTGCACTGGCCCCCTTCTCCTTGTCTGGCATCTCCTATTTTTGATTCATCTAAGGGATGTGTGGGACACAGCATAATTGGAATGTTAAGTGATTTTCTATTTGTGATGATTACCCAGAACAATAAATTTGAAATAACCTTCTTTGTCCAGTCGAAGGCAGGGGACAGGCAAGGATTCGCACTGTCTCGTGCTCATTAACCCACAGTCCTTTTTTGGCAGAATTAAGAGAGGAGCCTGCCTAATTAAAGGGAATTTTTCTAGAGGGAAACAGTGGTACACCTATGCTATGTCCTTCTCAATGATATACAAAAAAAGTAAATTTGGAGGAAGGGCGTACATCTTTAGATTTTACATGCTCTAGATTCCTTCTGCATGCGGCCCTGTTTGTGTTTGTTTCTATTCCTTAAATTCTTAATTCTCTTAATTTCCAACATAGTTTTGGACTCTCTATTCTAACAGAGTACTCTGTACTCTGTATTTCTCTCAGGGACTCTTAAATTCATTATGATAATCATTACACTAAATTTATTTAACAACAAAAATGTGTTCGTTTTTTCTTCTCAAAAAACAAATTAACTTGAAATGATTTGTCAGGAAATCAAAGAGTTTTGATTTCCTATTGTTCTTGCCAACTCACTGATAAAAATACGCTCAGTATTTTAATACAAAAGTGTTTAGACCATTTATTTTCTCTGCTAATTTAGTGTCAGTTGAAGACAGCTATGAATGATAAATACTGTAGATCAGTATGATGTGATGAGACAGACTTTAACAATCGGATTGATACTGACAGGGGAAACTAACAAAAATAATGTCTCATATTTCAAAACTGGAAACTTCAATTGTGTAATTGTATTTTATCACATCACTGGCTTCTGGGCATGGATGGCAGTGCTTGTTAACAAGCCCCCGGTCAGCTCGAGGATGGAGGTGAATCCAAAATCTAATCTGTCCCAGTCATTTACATTAGAAACCAATACTGTGTATGTGCAGTGGTTCCACCAAAAGGTCAGAGTCCTTTTGTGTTTCACCCAATATGCTAATCCCATGGCTCTAGCCTGATTCAGGGGTTTCTATCGTTGGCTCAGTTTTCTTATGTTTGGCTTTGAATGATCACACAATCCACAGTCTAAAAGCACATGCATCTGTTGGTGCACTGCAAAACACATAATTCTCCATATCTCTATCAATAACCCATACACATCTTGAATGTAAGCAACACTTGCATTGCACACTGAGTTGAAAACTCATGGGCAGGGCAACCCAGATGTTGGAGTGCATCACAGAGGGGAGCTAGCAGTGAACCTGAATAATGCCCCGGGTGGTGTGTACGTAAATATGCGCCCATACGAATGGGTGCATGTGAGGTTCTGGCACCTCAGCAGTGGACTGCTCTGTTCTCCTTGGACAAAGATAATTCCCTACCCCCAGGGTTCAAGAAGTCACTAGATGGTGGGATGGAGAGATGAGAAGAGGAGTGTAAAAGACAGAAGATGGGATTTAGAGATCAGCACCTGCTGGGCCAGGTTATATCGACCAAATGGGTCAGATGAGTGACAAATGACGTCACTGCTAGGAGAGGAAGAGTGAAGGTGAGAGAAATGAAAAAGGAGTGGGAATAAGCAGAGGCAGAGATGGAAAGACTCATCCATTGACTGAGACAGAAAAAAATTGACAGAGAAATAAAGTATGAGAAATGTTCAATTATTTAAATCCTGTTGACTGCCGCCCAGAAAGCACAGGGTAGAGCTGTGGAAAAGAAACACAAAAAGACAGGTAGGATGTGAATGGAGTGAATACAGATGGAGGAGAGGAGATGAAGAGATGAATGTGGAGATAGATGAGTAGCATAGTGAGGAGAAGTGAGTGAGAGAGAGAAATGTGAATGATGGTGTACAGCTGGCAGCCTGTCACAGTCTCCAAGGTGTCTCCTGTCACTGTGCTGGCCTGCTGTCACACTCTAGTGGCCTGCCCAGAGCACACACACAGACAGACATACACACATGCACACACACATACAGAGTACACTATGGTCATGAATAAACCATCCTAATCCATAGAGATTATACAGCAACTGGAAGAGGTGGGAGAGACAGACACAGAGCGAGTGAGCAAGAATTGATACTCGGAACTACTTTTGGAGAAGTTAGGTTGCAGACTGTCATGTGTGTTATGGTTTAGGAGACTTTTGTACACTTGGCACAGAGTTTCTATCATGGGACTTAGTCCTGTGTGCTTTGAGAAAGGAGAGGTGGAGATACTGTTTTACAGTGAAATGGAGCCAACTGTATGCAATTGAAAATATATACAGTGGGGACCAAAAGTAGAGACCACAGTGGTCTCACCCCACCATACTACTACACAAGTTGTATTTAATCGTTGCATTCAGATCTATATAACAATTTTATTGAAAAAAGCAACGCATTTCATAGTTCAGTCACTACCTTTATCCAGTTTCTATATACTCAGTTTTTGCTTTGTGATAACGCTAATGAATTCTGGCCAAACCTGGCATAGACATCACATTTTAAAGGCCCTGTGTGTGTATTCCTGTGACACTTAATGTGTAGTGGATATGGACACCTATGAGAGACCTATTTGGTACTTATGATGGCTCCATTAGATCACCCTACCATCAGCTGAGTGCAGTGTTTTGTGACCATTACTCTGTGTGTGTGTGTGTGTGTGTGTGTGTGTGTGTGTGTGTGTGTGTGTTGGTGCGTGTGTGTGTTGTGCTGTGCGTGCGTGCGTTGTACACGTGAAAGAAGCGCAGAGTGGTTTCCACTCTGACTTGCAGAAGGCAGCAGGTGGTGGATCACACCCACAGGCAGACATGCACATATACACATCACAGAGAAGGCTTAAAAGCATCCCTCACATGTAGAGGGGTAGAGCTGACACCTGTTTGTCATTTACACTCTCAGACCATGCTGTTAGCTTATTACTTAGCCTCAGCACTGCGTCTTAAACTCTTAACTTTAAAGGATCTTTTTAGAACTTTGTTTCTACGTAATGTTGATACTGGGATTAAGTGAAATAAATGCACTGTGCAACAATGTGTCAACAATGTGTCTGCTTGAGTTTGCGCATGGATACGTGTATGTGTGCATATCCAGCACAAATCCAAACATACACTCAGACTCACATGCATGGAGCGGTAGAAGTGGGGGGAAGAGTCAAATCTGTTTACATGTTTGTTTCTCTGTCTGCCTTTAGTTCAAAGACGCCATTGATCGGCGGACGAGCTGCTTGAAGTGATGATGCTACGCGTCAGAGGCAGCTGATTTGATGTGCCATCCTTTTGTCACATCACCCCTCTCTAATCCCAGCCAGTAGGCCTTGCCTTTATGTGACTGCTGTTATGCCTGCGGTCTCCCACAGCACTGGGGCTGTGTGCTATGTGTGTGTGTGTGCATTTATGCAAGAGTTTGTGTGCACATGTGTGTTGTTGCCTTGACAAATCTATTCAAACCCTGGCCTCCCTGCCTCCATTGGTGGTGATGGTGGGGATGAAGGGGGAGGGAGGAGGGCCCTTTGAAAGACTCCCCTCCTTCCCCTCTCTGCAGCCGCCTTCAGCCCACTGCTCCACAGCCCAGCTGACATCTTCCTCCAGACAGACTGAATGAATTAAAGGAGATACAATGAGACACTTGATGTAGCAGTCAAGGAGCCCCACTGCTTCTGTGCTGCTCTACACCGCTCTGCCCTCAAGCCAAGGCTCAGAGGAGAGCACATCTAGGGCAAAGCAAAGGATCTAAAAATACACAATATGCCACTGTTTACCAAGATGACTTGTCATCTTCCCCCAACACCGAACCCCCATTCCTTCTCCACTCCAATCCCCCTCATCTCTATGCCGATCTTTCTTCAACCTCTTTGGCTCCTCTTACGCTATACTCCTTCTGACTGCTAGCACTTTTGATTGACAAGGCTGGAGAAATGAAATATAGAGGATGGGAGTGAAGGGCCATTTCTACTTAAGAGGTGGATTTAGTTCATTTTTATTTCTTTTGATTGGATAGTAATGGATCACACATGAGCCAGACTTTACTTTGATAACAGAACTTTCTGTACACTGCTCCCCACTGAATTCTGTTTACTTACTTGTTGATATCACTACTACTTACTTGACGATATTTTCTAAGGATAAGTGAACATTGGCCAGATGTTTGATCATGGTCATCTCTCGTATATTTCTCTGTGAGCTTAAAGAAAAAAAAAATACTGTGCAACAAAAGTAGCAGACAATAACAAAACACATTTAATTTGACATAGCTGCAGAAACTTCTATAGACAAAAAGCTAAGAGGGGCTCAATTAGGCATCAGATATATTCATTGTGCATTTACATATTTATACAGAAAAACAACTTCATATCCCGGAATAGGGTGTGTGTGTTTGTGTGTGATGTGACCCTGGATTTTTTTGCATGTATTTTTTGGAGGGGCTGAAGTGGGAGAAGTTTCACACATTTGTCTATCCAGTCCCTCCCGTTTCAGGGCCTTGGGAGTCAGGGTCGCTGAGGGCAAAAATGCGTGTGTGCCTTTGCGTGCGCATTTGAGTTTGAAGGGTTCACAACGCTGCTCATCTTTGAGAGAGACCCCCCGCAAAGCAATCACTGACCCACGCACACAAGCACATACGCACACACAAGCATGCACAACACTGTAATGGCTGTCAGGGGGCCAGGGTGAAAGTAAACAAGGGCAGATAAGCAGTGATTCAGAAGGACGCCAGCTGCACATTCTAATCTCTTTACATTTTCTCTTTCTTCTATTGAACTTTTATCTTATCTGGGGAACGTCTTCTCCAAGCATTCCTTCTCAACCTCCCTCTTTCCCTCTCTCCCTTCTCCCTTGTTTTTGTACTAACCTTACAAGCTACAGCATACCAATCCACATTGCACGGTGATATGTTGTCAGCTGCAGACCCAGAGAATGAAAACTCAAAGCACGGGGAAAACTGAGTCGTTTTGTAGTAAGGCACTGATATGGTTCATTAAAGGTACGTTTAACCATAATATGTTTGAAATAACCTAGTTGGCAGACAGAAGGAGCGCCACACAGACAGGAAGATGAAGACAGCAAAAAACAGATAAAGAGGTCTTCTCCTCTTTCTGACAGTGGAGTTGTCAACCACAGGGGGGGTTTGAGAGGACTAGGGGTGTTTGCGGGGGGTTATGGGTCAGCAAGCTGGGCAGACACCCTCCCCCAGGGCACCCACTGATCCACCATGGTAGAAGGCCTCAGCTCTCCACCACAAACAAACGCCAAGCTGTCTGAGCAACATGTCACGGAGCTTTTAATTGCTTGTTCCTGTCTCTCTCTCTCTCTCTCCATCTCTCTTTCTTTCTCTGTCTCTCTCTCTTTCTCTCCCCCCACCTCACTCAGCCATACACACACCTCATTTTCGCTTACTGTCCTTCCCCATGTGTTCCCCACCTGTCCCCCTTTTCTTTGTCTCCCTTGCCTCCCCCTTTTTGCTCCCTTATCCCTTTCTTTCTCCATGTTTCTTTCTTGGTTTTTCACTTTCAATGTCAGTTTCAATTTCAATTAAACATGCTATATTTCCATAAAGTAAAAAAAAAAAAGAAATACTTCTGAGACATCAGGATAAAAGACATAATTTTTTTTACATCAAATCCATTCCCCTATTATATTTCCATCTTTGAGCAAGCCTCCATACGCCATAAGAAGCCTGCATTGAAGTGCTTACAATCTGAGAAATCTTACAATCTGAGAAATGAGAAATCTTTCCACAGAGTTTTCAATTGCTTTTTTTCCTTTTCCTACAGCACTGTTGTAACTGGGTATCAAGTTCAGAGCCCCTGGACACACCGCTGGATCCCATGCTGCCAGACTGCCCCCGAGTCTCTGCAGGTAACAAACAAACCATGTATAAACACACACCAACAGTAATAACATTATTACTCAATATCTGCTTAATCGGGATTGCTTTCACTTTCCAAATACAATTGAGCAAGGAGTTTAACTTAATTTCAATACAGCTGAGCAATAGAGCACTAGCACACTAGTTGTAAGTGCTTCACATGCAGGCAATAGATGCTATGTCAGTGTTAGCTAAGCCAAGTTTTTATTCTACAGTCAATGGCGAAATATTGAATTGGGATTGCTTTGTGAGTGGTACAATTGGTAGCTGCAGTGTGGAGTTCTGAGAAGCTGGTACTACCAGAGGGTCACAACCGGTGATAAAGTAATCCTTAAAATAGCGGGTTAAGTATGACAGGTCATTTTCATAGTCATGAATATACTGAAAAATCAGTAAAATATTCATAAACTATTACTACAGGTACCTTAAATGTAGCCTTAAAAATTGAATTATTTCTGATCTTGAAGATAAAGATGAGCAAGTCTAGTTAAGCTGGTTTTATTAGTCACTATATACCACAATATACCAACTTAAGACACAAAGGATATGCCATTACAGGTAAGTTAAATTATCTAATAGCAAAAATCTACATAAATGGCAAATGTGCAAATATCTATACATTTAAAGTAAATGATACAAACACATTCCTCTGTATTTGTTATACCTCTGTATATTGTATATGTTCATCGGTGGCTCATTGCAGTGCTCATGTACAGATTATCAGGGTTCAGTCAGTGCAGTGTGATGTGTATGCTGACCGTATTCATTCTTGAGTGTGTGTTTGTGTGTGTGTGTGTGTGTGTGTGCGTGCGTGCGTACATGTCTTCCCATGGTTGTGGACAAATTTTAGTTGTGTGTGTATGTGTGTGTTTGTGCGCGAATGTTTGTGGGTGTTGGGTAGATTGGAGGACTTAGCACGGCTGATTGAGAGGGATCATTGTCAGAGAAACTGAGAAACTGAAGCAGTGGCAGATTATCTCGAAACACAAATACACACAGAAACAGAGGCTGTCTCTCACACGCTACTGAAATGAGCTGTTTGATTTCGTTTCTATTTCGGTCTTCTTTGTTGCGCCCTTTCCCTCTTTCTTTTTCATCATCTACTCCGTCTCCTATATTCATTAATCCGCTCCTGTGGTGTTTGGCTTCCTGTCCCTGTGCCCTCTCTGTGGTTGACTGGCCTTGATGATGTCACGGCCATCATGAGAATGTGTCCTTAATGTTGGATTAGGGATGAAAGCTGTAATCCTCAACATGACCGTTGATAAAAGATGATGATTGCGGTGTTGTTTGAAGAGTGACCCACATGCAGGCATGCCCACACACACACACACAAGTCTTAAACAGAATATATGTCACTATGTTTTTACCTCATGTGTATGTTTACACATTGATTGTTACATGTGGACATACATATACTCAGGAGGTCCTGCTATGTGTGTCTAGTCTCTTCAAAGCCCCTCAGTGACATCATGGTGAATGTATAGGTCATCTTACACATGCTCCACATGTCGGCGAATACATCTCCAACGCTGCTATCTCATCTCAGCCACTAAAACACCATGTTCCACATGGAGCTGTGTGGGTGGGTGGCCTTAACATCTACCAGTGAATCAGCTCCTTGAAATGTCATCTAGCCTTCAATACAAAACCCATACTGTATTTCATGTTCAAATGTCATTTTTTTTTCCCCCCGTGATGTTTTATATCTCTTCTCAGTGACTGCTCTCGGTCAAAAGACACCAACCTTTGAGCAAAGATATCTAGGTCCACTTTTTAAAGCCGCTGGCATGCCTGGCATTGTCCTAACACAGACCTGTTTGACACAGTGTCCATCTGTATGTATGCACTATTGACTTGTGCTCTATTGACTTTTGCTACTTTAACCGAGCTGAAAAGATCTGAGTCTCTGGCCTGTTAACAGAGCTGCCAACTCAGCTTGTCTCTGGTCTTTTGGTGGCAGCTTCTGATGTCAAAGGTTGACTCGGTCGTCTTTGTGTCCTTGGCAGCCTGGCAGGTTCACAGGCAGCAGCCATTGTGGTGAGAGTCACAGCAGAGCACAGCAGAGCAATAGAGGTGACGAGGCTGAGAGAAGGTTGAGGGAAGGCTGTCAGGGCATCGTGGCCCAGCAATTCAGTCAACTCACATACAGCTCCCAACAGTCACCTCTTCTGCTGCCATGACTGCTGTTGTCTTGGTTGCTATGGTAGAGTATGTGTGTGTTTGTAGGTGGGGGTAATCAGGGTTGACCATAAAGTGTCTCAGCAACAGAGAACAGATCGGTGAATCCTTGTTGTCATGCAGACACATGCACATATGCAGACACACATCACAGTGTGAACCACTGCTCTTGTGTGGAGCCAGACTGAGCCAGGCCCGGGGCGATTCGGCTGCTGTGGAGAATGGCATGTGATCAGACACACACACATACTAAGATGTCTCAAGGCTAACAAAGTATTGGATGTGTGCTTACACATGGGCACTGGGACTGGTCAGGCAGCATGATGGGAGAACTGTTTGAAGGACGAGTCTTGCCATTGCTCTTTTTCTGTCTCTACGTCTGTTCCCCTCTCTCTCTCTCCCTCTCTCTCCCCTTCCTCTTCTCTGTTTCTGACTTTCTCTATACATCTCCCTCTCCCTTCCTCTGCTTGCGTCCTTCCTCCCTGTGTGGTGCAGTGATGATATGATGATTGTGTTTTCCATGCTGGTAGACTCTTGGCAGAAGGAGGTAGGGAGAAGTGGAGGCAGAGCTTGTCTGTTATTCCTAATCATCTGTGAAGCAACGCTGGTGTACCAGCATGGCACTCAGACAGGGCTGCAAGGACCCAGAGAGGGAGGGAGAATAACGTGTAGCGGGGGTGTCCGCTAACATCTCCATTTCTTGTTTTAAATGTGATAAAACCTGGACCCATTCCCTTCGCATTTGACTGGCTAGCTTCCCTCTCTTTCATTTTTACATTTTTTTTGTCTTAATCTTTCTTCTTTTCACTCCATTCTTGTTTTCCATCTTGCAAAAAGAATTTGTTCCCCCAAGAAGGTCATTGCTCTGGCGTTTGGCAGTGGCCTGGCACACTAGCAGAATTTTATCAGTTAGGAGCACACCGAACACAGGCTAAATATGCAGATAAAGTGGAACCAATCTCCTGCTGGAAAAGCTCCCTTTGTGTGTGTGTGTGTGTGTGTGTGTGTGTGTGTGTGTGTGTGTGTGTGTGGTGGAGTAGCTGCAAGGCTGACAGAGAGAAATAAGTTAGGGAGTGGGGTGCTGGTTAAGTGGGGTTGCTGAGGCCTTCCCAAGATGTAATCATTCCAAAGCTACAGTGCAGTTTAGATGCCAAGATAAGGATAAATGCAAGATGGGAGAAAATTAGTTTGATGAGAAATAGACGGATGAAAAGGGAGAAAAAAAGCATTCTTAGAGTTATTTTTCTTGTAAGGGCTCCTCTGTTTCTCTTGCTGTTTCCCTCTTAGTTTATTGACTTTTTTTCTGGTGAGATGGATGATCGGTTGTTTGATCAGTGAAGATGCTATTTCAAAGGTGGGAAACCCCCTTTTGCTAATAACACACACATACGTACACGCACACACACACATGCACACACAACTTCCTCTTGGGTGATTACTCATTGTCCAAGCTGATTATTAATTACAAAGGGAGAGCTCTCTGAAGGTAAACACTGATTAATGGCTAACAAAAGTAAGTTAATGTCTTACCTGTACTTTAATTACCAACCCTGCTCTGTTACAAGCATCCTAACACAAGGCTGTAATTAACCCTAATGGACTGCAAAGAGACTCACTTTCATTTTCTTTCATAACATAAATACGCTACTGTATGTAATTTTGTGATGTTCCCACCTTTTTCTCTTTCCTGCCAGGTTTTCCATAATTAAAAAGAAGATGATTTTGTTGAAAGGTTTTTTTTGATTTTGGTAACTTGTATGAAAATAGCTGGGAGTTGGATGTAAAAGTGATGCAACATTGTTATAGAAATGAGATATAATTCCTGTGCAATGACATGGGAGGTCACTCTGGCTTTTTCCTCTTTACCTGAGGCTCATACTTCTGTGGCTCAGTGTTATTAATGTTCCAAGATACCACAGAGACACAAAAGAGAGCCTGCATAAAAAGGTAGACAGGCTGACACAAAGCACACATACATTACACGCACAGAGACACACGCTGTTATGCCCTTATTGTGAATATGCTCTATCCTGCTGTAGGTTTGACTTGACTGTTACCCTCACCTCTCTGATCCACGCACTGCTGACCATGAAACACCTCTAGCTGTCCGCACCTTTTCACAACACGCACACACACACACTGTCTGATTGATGTTTGTGTGACTTTAAGAGGAAACTCAGGCTCAGTCAAATTAACCTCAACCCCTCCAACCAATGTTTTTTCAGCTTGGTAAAGTGGAAGTCCATTGCCCCAATGGAGGATCGCATGAAAGTGTGTGTGTGTGTGTTTTCATATGTGTTTCAGTGTTTTCTTAGCTTGACTGGCACACGTTGTGCTAGTGTTGCAGGAAATAGACAGGTAAACTCTGGTGAACTGGATCCTAACCTCTGACCTGGATTCACTGAGGTCGTGTGGTGTGGGTCACATTTGTGACAGACCATATCACAATGATGTGGAAAATGCTGACACCAAAGACTCATGTCTGGGATTGGTGGTTTGTAAGAAACTATTATATATTATTATTATCATTATTATTATTATACTTTCACATCATAAACTACAACCATATGATCCGAATACGAACTAGCAATGGATTTCTGTTAGTGGAGCAGTGATTTAAGAGTACTCTTTGTAATGTTTGTGTCTATGTTATATTTCCTTGTAATACCCAAGCGTCAAACAACGGCAATCTTTTTTTCCTTAGTGCCTGACTAAATCTCAGTTCAGCCTCAAACTAGAGGCAACAGTGATAAGGTCATATTGAAGGCAGAGAGTTGAAAAAGAGAAGAAAAGTTATGTCAGAAACGGTGTTGAGTGTTTGGTGTGAGAAAGAGGGAGAGTATGTCAAAGCATTGCAAAGATCTTTTTATCTATTCCCTTTTTTCTTTCTTGGACTTTTGTGATTTGTGTTTTCGAGGCTCTGAAGGGGCAGGTTTAGTTGCAGAAGCTTTATGCCATGAAATTACAAGTGGGACTAAATCTCCAGCAGCTTGAAGTTTTATCAGCAAGAACAAAACAAACTTTCTTGACCCTGGTAAAAAAAAAGGGAAAAAAAAGGCCAGGTGTGTTATGTTACGTCTTCTTTGGATACCCTCTTGAAGCCTTTTGAAAAGGGACAACTTTAGAATCATAGCTAAAGATGTATGCCATGTTAGAGTTAGAGCTCTCACTCTATTTGACGCTGGATCAGTATGAAAAATGTGCTTAAATGAATTACACCTGCTTTGACAGGCTAAAAAATACCTTTATAATTAAAGGTCTTTTCAGAAATAAAAAGCATGGATTACTATCATGTTTCAGTACATTGATTATACTTGCTAAATAACAAAAACCAAGACAAGTGTTGCATCATGCATAGCCAGTGTTTAGGTGGAAGTGATTTTGTGGTTTCTCTTAATGTCCTTGATTCTCTTTTACAGACCTTAAAAATAGAGCTGGAACATCCATGGTATGTTACACCTGGTAAAAAAGGATGAATTATGTGTAGATGTTTATTTTCAACAAGTCAAAATTAAGGATGTGCATTGTAAATACAGTATAATTCAATGAGCACATGCAGAGAATTTCTGGAATTTATTTGTAATACTTTAGCCAATACGTATGCACCCCCTAATTCCTGACCGTGCTTGTTGTACTGACTCACTAGTAGTAGTCAGATAGCTGGCATTCTTGGGGGGCATGTTCCCATGGTGGCTCAGGAGGGATAAGAATTGGCAGTGAGTGTTCGGAGGGGAGGGAAAAACATTTACCTTTACGAAAACAAACAAAGCTGAAATTTGGTTAATTATTTCTGAATTTAGATGGAACTCATTTTTTGGTGGTCCACTTCCTAACATGATGTTGGTACCAGAGTATCAAATGTTGAGAAAATTAATGGTCAAACTAATAGGAAATGTTATATGGTGAAGTATCTGTTAAATAGAACACCGAGAGTTCCAGACTCTTTTGTGAAAATATGGATTGCAATGTAAGTCTCAGTCTGGTACCTTGGCTCAGTATCAAGAATCTGCTGTATAACAGATAAACACAGTATATGAGCATCGTGTTGAATATACAGAATATCTTCCCCCTTAGCTTTGGTTTTATTTTACTTTTGTATTTATTTGTCTTGATTTTCTGATATCTCATTTGGAATCATTGAAAGGCTGCAGGTGTACAAGCAGATTTAGACTTTTTTAGTCTGAAATACTTCAACTACTTTTATACTATTTTAGACAGTCTATTTATTTCTAACTTACTGAAAAATATTTTCTCCATGTCCTACTTCTGCACATGACATTTTTCATCATGCACTTAACTTTGTCCAGCTTTTTCAAAACACATTTTAATATTTACACAAGAACAAATAAAAAAAACTTACCCACTACCTCTCTTTTGTACTTTAATTAAAATGTCCATAATTTAAAAAATGCTGGTGATTACACTCAGCCTGAAGTTTGTAACATTCACTTTGTTTGAGTGAAAAGACACTGGCCTGTTAAACTTGCTTCAACTAGTTCATCTTTGGGTCACAGGAGTGAGAGAAATAATTAAGTTTGGTTTGGAGTGTGTAACAACTACAGAGAAAAGATGGATATACAGTTTCCTTACATTAGATATGTTTGCAGTACAAAACATCTGACCCAGCCTTGATGGATTCTTGCTCCAAATTTTGAATTTGTGTCTTAGATGCAATGTTACCTCCAGTCCAGTGTCAGGTCACATTGTTGTGCCATGGTGACAGGGCAATCTGTTCCATCATGTAGGTAGCCATCTCTCAGGGACTTGATCACTTTGATTCAGTTCTTTGATTCAATTCTAGAGGACCATCCATGTTTATTGATCTAGTGCTTTGCTTTGTGTTGAGCTTGTATCTTCATCCAGATCAGAATCAAAGATATGCTGACACAGTCAATAGACAAGCCCTCGCTACAGGTCCAGAACAAGGATGTTACCATTTGTTTGTCTTAACTGACAAACAGGAGGAAATGAAGGTGATCAATATGTCAAGCTAATAATTGTACAAGCTTGTGAAAGCTGAATGCCATATAATTCTTTAGCAGTGATGTGAGGATCATGCAGTGTTGAGTGTTGAATTAGCTTGTCTTTACAACCTATTTGAGTTCCAACAGCCAGATTACAGCAAAATTATTATATAAAACAAACAATTATGAATTGTGTGGTATGTGTGATAAATTTCATGCAGTTCATTTTGTGATCCAAACGAAGGAAAGAGTAAATAAATGAGTCTAGGTGCAGTTTGAAAACCTATAATCTTTAACAGAAAAAAAACAGTAATGTACCTGTTTACTTACTTACTTTTATTTCCTCTTGTCTCTGAACCCCCTTTTTTTCAAATATTTTTTCCAGCAGGCTTTTTTTAATTTTATGGGAACTGCAAGAATGGATAAACACTAATTGTTTCTTAACTTTATAAATGTTGCCTGCCTTTCAACTTGGTTAACGTTATATTTACTAGTACAGTAGTTCTTTTGAAGCCGCAATTTGTGCCACACTTCACATGTCATTGACAAAATTGGTTCATTTAATCCGCTGGAAAATATCAAAGCTCAGGTAGAAAAAGCAAAATACAGGTTTATAAATGCTAATGCTGTATGCCCATATTTACTTCTGGGCATATATATATATATATATATATGTATATGATATATGCATGCATCCTGACAAGGTGTGAAGTGTGATCTGTAAGCACATCTCATATGCAGAGCATTTTTAGGTTTAGGCTATTGTGATTATGCTAACTAGAAGCGTGTCTGGAAAGCCCAGTCTGTGGTCTTCAGTTCACCCCTGCACTAGGTAAACTCTATCCAGGAGGCATTTTATCCTCTCCTCCTTTCTCATACTCTACCCATCATCCCGGGGAAAAGAAGAAAGGGTAGAGACAAAAAGGGAAAGAGCCTGGCATGCATAAATGAAAGTTCAACAAGGTTCAATGAAACACTTATACAATTTGCTGCAATATAGTGGGGTTTTATAATCTCATTATCATCTTAGTGCCAGATTTGCCCATGAGGGCCGTTCCGTATTCACTCTTATTAGCTCCTCAGATTTGTCCATTTGTCCTTCTGCTACCCGCCTCGCAGCCAATCACTGGGACAGAATCTCTAATAAATACCCCCCTCCTTCTTGTTTTATCTCCACTTTTATTTTTTCTCTGTCCATACCACCTACTGCTTTATTTATGATTTTTTTTTTTACTTTTACTTGCTATGGGGCAAACACCCAGCATTTTATTCAGCAGTTTGCTATCCATATTTCTCTCTATAGAGGTTTTTTTTCCCCCTTTAAACACTTCTGTTTTTACAGTACACACTATATTGTATATGCTTTGACTTCAATCCCACTGATTTATGACTTAAAAGGGAAAATATTTGAAACATATGACAAACAAAATTACTGTGCATATTCTAAAGAATGTGACCATTTCTTCAGTTACATACCGGAAATTTCAATCTGTGTGAATTTTGGATGAATGGCACCAATACATCTGCACAATACATTGAATTAATTTACTCTTGATTGGGCTTTTAATCTTCTTTTATGTTCAAGGCCAGGCTCTTTCCTCTTTGCGTGTTCAGGGTCAGATGGGGGAGCTACCGTACAGGGTACAGTAGAGCAGGCCACACGCTGCTTTCGAATCCCCAAGCCTCTTAGTTATTGTGGGTAGTGTCCATCCCTGGTCACTCAGAGGGCATCCCCAGATTAGTGCTTCACGGACATGGATCTCATTTGCCCATATGGCCTCTTCTCATTGAGTCAATATAGGCTCTAATCCGCCCAGCCTTTACCCCTGACCTCGACATGTGGCAAACTACTTAGAAAAAAAAGAACACACAATCCATGCATATACCACATTTGATGGCAGCAACATCAACAGGATCAAGCATAAAGATGAGGATGAAAAACAGATGCCAGTGTACTCTTGATCATCAGTGGCTGTATGGGATTCTAGGTACTTTTGCTCAGTTTGGGCTGTGGTGTAGTCAAGAAGCAAGAAATACCATAATAACATGCTGGGTTCTTGGGGCAGTAGACTGGTTTTAGGTACATTCCCTGGTGTGGAATTAATCCAGTAAGCCCCAGTGGGGCATGGCAAATCCTAACCACTGCTAAGATTATAACTCTTAGCAATCACCTTCATCCCATAGTCTCCCAGTAGCACCGTGCCCTCATTAACAAGGCATAAGTTGCCACCCAACAAGTGTCACAGTGTTGTTATCCATGTAGCAGTACCCCTCTGATGCTACTTTTCAACATTATTGGCATTGACCTTGTCTGTGAGAAGATGACAGGATAACCAAGCCAAATAGGAAAACCTTGCACCTTAATAACTTTTACATTTAATTTCTATTATGCATGCATTACTTGTGAAATGCACAACCCCATTTTAGTCTCAATATTTTAAATGTTTGGCAGCAAATATAATATTCCTCACAGGTGCTGCCACTAGGCAGGTGAAATTAGTTGATGGGATAAAGTAGATTAGGGCAGGGAGAGGTTAATCTATTGAGTAATCACATGAGTGTCACCACAAATCCTTATAAAAAAAACTAAAACCTAATTCATTGCTCCACAGCATTTCTATTCAAGGTTAAGAACATGAATGTGACAGTATAATTTACCTCTAAGTAAAGCATTTATTTAAAAGGGAGCAAGGAAGAAAGACAAACCCACAAATACTAATGGATATTTTTTTTATGTCATACTGGTCATTTTTGGCAGCATAAAGTCATTTACTTACTTACTTACTTACTTTGACAAACTGTTTATTTTGAGTTTGTATATGTTTTGAACATAATAAAATAGTGTTTCAGCAGCTTGTTTTTTGCCTGGTTAATAAACAGAATTGGTCTTGGTCACTTGGAATTTAGGTGCCATCTTAATTTAGATACAGTGATGAAGCATTTGTAAATGACTCTAAAGACAGACAATTATATAGCAGTGAAAAAAGAATTTATTTTCTGTAATTATGTTTTTTGGGGGGGGGTTTTTGTTATTCTACTGATCTTCTATTGTGCTCTGTTGGACTTGTTATACGTTTCTTTTTAAATGGAGACTGTTATTGTTATGGGTTCATAGGGCCAGTTCATAAGGTTTAGTTGTTAATTAATACACACAAACACACACACGCTCACATACTGTATGCCCAGCTGCTGGACTGAAGAACCCATGCTGAGATCCAACATCTGGAAAAGTCAGTCAATTTAATATGTCAGTGTGATGTGTGTGAAAGCAAAGGGTTCAGACGTTTCCTCTGCTAGTTTAAACCCACTGCACCTGTTTAGCTAAACTTTTTTGATATATTGTGGCAGCAATTTTACCCCCTCTCTTCTCTTCTTCACAATTAGGTTATAATTAAATGCACATTTAATATGGTTTTTATGAAAAAAAGAACAAACATGGAAGCTGTGAGAATATATTTAAAATGCACATAATTGCCAAAGAGATGATTAGAAAATAAAGGAAAAAAATCATCCTTGAAAGTCCTTGAGTCATAATCAGCCTCAAATTATAATGTTCATTTGTCTTTTTTGCTGAGAGAAGAAAATTACATCTTATTTCTGTAATTATGTAAACAAAAGTGATGGTAGATTCCACAACCAGCCAGGTTTTGAGTATGCAGCAGTGACCTTGGATCCTCCCCTGTGCTCCTTGTTGACAGATAAAAACTTTATTAACCAGCCATCTCCAGGACAGGAGACAAACCGCCCGTGAAACCGATGTGCGCTAGTATTAGAGAAATGTGGCAATTAGAGGATGATTTTTTTTTTTTTTTTTCTTCAGTGAAAGCACAGAGGAGTAGAAAGGGGTAATAGACACAGTTTGTTTGTGGTCTAGGAAGCAGCAATTATAAAGTGCATGGAGAGTTGTTGTGCTTATTGTGCCTGGGAGTAATGAGATAGGCTGCGCTGATCCCTCACTGATGCTGTGGCACCTAATCCTCAACCCTCTTTTCCTGCTTCTCTTGTTTATCCACCAACATCCTCTGACCGTCGTTGGCCTGTCACTGCTCTGGGCAGCTCCTAATGACCTTTAACCTGCGTGTCAGCTGACTTTCCAGCTCTGAAAGCGGTCAGGCACTGAGTCATAGCTGTGGGGCAATAAATAAGTCGTAAAGTGCAGTGTAGTATGTTTTCCTCAGTGTGCAACTTAGTGGGTTTGTTTTACCACCAAACCAATCCCTCTGTAAACAATTGCCTTGATTTTTAAATGGTCTAATTGCCATTGATGTTGGTCTCACTTGTCTTTGTCTCTATTTTCCTTATGTGATTTTGTCTTTAGTGGTCTCTTATACTGAATTGACTCAAGAAAAGCCAAGAAAACCAACTTTGGGATCTTGTTATTATAGCTTTTAGACCACTGATTCTGTCATATCATTTCTGCTTATATCGTATCATTCACTTTCTGTCCATCCTTTCACACCTAAACTTGGATTATTTCCCCTGAGGCTCTCTAACTGAGTTATCTGTGACAGGTCATGTTGAACCATGTTGTTTAATGGTGTGAGCCTTTATACTTGGGTGAAGTTATGTGTGCATGCATTCTTGCACATACAGATACTCACCTACACTTGTGTATATCCACCCAAGAAGAAGAATGTTGTGTGCACAGGCGTGTTATCTGGCTGACCTAGAGACAGACTGGTTGTCTGTCTGTGAGCCTCTCAGGGCTAAACTACAGAGAAAAACACCGCTCCTGCTTTCCCCCTGCCCCTCCATCTGAGTGCTGGTCAGCCAGCCCAGCATGTCCGCCTACTGCAGGGCTCACATCCTATCTAATCAACATAGACAGGCCACTTCTCCACATACACACACACACACACACACACACACACACACACACACACACACACACACACACACACACAAACTGCAAGTATGCTCACAGATTCACATGTGCACATTCAGAGATAACCCTACACATGTAGACACACTTAACGATACACCCCCAAAGACACATGTACCGACAACACATATACACCCACAGGCTGATAATGACAGACAAACTCACATTGATCTGGGCCTGCTCTGGTTTTCCAGATATGACTGGCTGTTGCAGTGATGATGTGGGAGTGGCCCAGAGGGCAGAGAAGGGGGTCTAAGGCCAAGTGGTAGACATGCAGATCAGGTAGTGGAGGGCGCCACGAGGTTTGACAGGGAGCCTAAGGGCATTGAGGAAATAAATTGGGCCTCCTGACTGTGAGTGAGATTCCCCTTCTCCATCCTTGAGCCCAAGTCACCTGACTGATATGTAGCTCTAGCCCTCCTTCCAACCACCTCCACCCTACCTTGTCCTTTGTTCACACAATCCCATCCACAATCAACATCCTAACACAATCCCCGGCTGCAGAGGAGACAGTTTGTCTTATATCTACCCTTGAGATGCAAAAGGGTGGGGTCAGTATTCTGAGGCGCAAATTCCAAATCCATCTTTGGCGCCATTTTAATCCCCTTTTGTTTGGCTTATGAAATGCTTTTTTCTTTCACAGTGCATGCCAGCCGACCTTCTGATGTTACATAGTGCAGCTACCCTTTGCCCCCAACCCAGCCCTCTGAACAACATGTGGCCAGATAACAAAACCCTAAACAAAAGAGGTAAAAGAGAAAGGTGGGGGCTCGCACTTTGTGTCTGAAACACTTCATGAGTGCTAAGTGAGGTTGGCACCAGCTGTTGGAGCAGAGTCGAGGAGAATCGGGGGGAAGTGAATTGCGTTTGGCACCAGGCGGCTATCAGGCAGTAATTAGTATAGCTAACATCCCAGATGAAGGAGTCAAGTCTAGGTCAGGGTAAAAAACTTCAAGGGTCTTAGCGGGTAAGGGTTGGAGGCCAAGCCAAGCCCCCCCCTCCTCCCCCTTCATGCCGTGCCTGCTCAGATTTGCTGAAATCTGTATTGACCTTTGACCTTGACGTGTCGCAGCCAGTCACATGTCAGACTGGCTCCTGTGGACCACGCTGGATGTGTTCATATTAGATTGTCTCAGTAGTTCCTACTCAAGACCTGCTCAACCTGGCCCAACTCAGAGATTTAGTCTTACACACGATGAAGCTTCTGACATAGATGTTACCTTACAGCTTAAACCCATGCTTGGCATTCCTGCCCTTCTCTGGCCCCAGGATCAACCTTTTTTTTTCTGTGATATAGACACACCCTCGAACCAATAAACAGAGAATTGAATGCACGTATGGCTGAATGAGGGAGAAATGGATTGTTTTGTACAATAATTCTGGAAATCACATTGTAATCTCTTTCATATATGGCAAGGTTGGTGTGAATTTTCTGTGTGAATATGAGTGTGCATAAGGATTGGTGTGGGGGTCACTGTGTATTCATTCCTGGTTCCGTAAAAGACCTCTAATCCTCTAATGCAACCATAATCTCTTTTAATACATTGAATATTAGTCGACATATCACGTGATGATAAACATGATATGAGAGTGTTTCTTTCGAATGACAGAGTACACCAAGGATTTAACCCGAGGGTCTTATCGTAGCTGACACTCAGTACTTGTTATGTTGACCATGTCATAAGGTTTATGTCTGATGTTGGCCTGTAACCTTCACACAGCAGGGGATAAAATTGCCACCAACCCGTTGCAGACATAAAAACAGATTTAGTTTATCAAACCTCATTTTGGGCATACAGACTTTGCTGTTTAAGTAAGTTATATATGTGAGCTATAAATCATAATGCACGATACACATGCTTATATTTCATAAATTGAAATCAGGGATTTCTATATGTTGTTACATATCAAATAATTTTCTCTGAACAATCTCTAAGGAGTTAAGATAAACAAGGTCCTACTGCAAAAAAAAGCCTTGAACTATGTGAACTTTGGTGCATTTCATTTATCCGGTGAACTATTTGTGGTGTTTTTCGTCTCTTGAATCCTGGCCTAGTTTCTGCATCTTGTTTTTGGAAAACATGAGCTAAGCTGTGGTGCACAAACCAGACACCCATTAGATTGCTGCACTGTAGGTCTGACCCCTGACCAACTAAGCCCCTGTTCCGCCCCCTGGTAAACCCCTCACCCTGGCCCACCACACACCTGCCCGGCAATGCCCTGCCCCATCTCTGTCCCTTCTTGGAAATGATATTATGGTGTTTGGATCATCCTCCTTGTCTTCCTCTATACTGTAATCCTATTTGCTCTGTCATGTGTTGGTGTTCACAGATGGTGTGTGTGTGTGTGTGTGTGTGTGTGTGTGTGTGTGTGTGTGTGTGTGTGTGTGTGTGTTTTTGCTTGTGCATGCGTGCGTGTGTGTGTCTGTGTGGAGGTGGTATGACACGGAGCTCATTCGCAGCTGTTTGGACTAGCTCACTGGCCCCATTGTCTCTCCCACACATCCCAGAGAGGGTGGTCCTGCACAAACACACATACGGCCTTAACCACCCAATCACCCTAAGGGGTGTCGAAATATAAATGAGTGTAATATTTTGGGTAACATCGCTGTCAGAGGTCTAGTTCACCCTCCTCCAGCCTTCACTTTCCCCTCCTTCAGTGTTCTTCCTCCATCCCACTGTCCCTGTGCTCGCCATAATGAAAATGTTAAGCTGAATGACTGAATGAATGCAAAATGGGGTAGGGGGGGTGGTGCAGTGTGGGGGCGCAGGATGGGTGGGGATGTGGGGCGGTAGTCAGTGAGTTCCCACTCATTGTTGAGTCTCAGGAAAAAAGAGAGAGAGAAAGCACAGCAGGGTGAGAGGTCCTTGGCAGCAGTTGGCGTCTCTGCGTCCGCATTTAGTTCCAGCTGAGTGCCCACAGTGGGCATGGCCGCACTGCCTTCACTCTGACCTCTGGACCGAGGACCACTGCTTGCCTGTTTCCACCACCCCTTTTGATTTATCCCTTTATTCTCCTTCTAACCCCCCTCCTCCTCTTTGTATTTCGGAAATGGCTTCATAACAGCCAAAACAGAGATGTTTCGGGATTGATTTGTCAAAGCAGTGGGCTAGGTTTGTGATCAGACATCCAGTGGGATGCTTTTGGGGGTGTTTTTTAAATACAGTGCAGCCTATCATTCACCTCTTGATCAAAAGAAACATTTTAATAAAACAACATTTTTTTTTCCTGATGATCAAACAGCCACAGATGAGATTTTCTCATCAATGTGTTTCTGTCAAATATCCAAGAGCTGTGTTCAACAAAAGGAAAGATTTGTTTTGTGCTCTCATGTGAGTGGTTAAAGGGGTTTTCCTTGTTAGGTAATGTGGAGTGCCATTTGATGAAAAAAGTTGTTATACAATGCAGAGCTAATTTTATGCAAGGCAGTTTTGAACAGTTTGTGTTTTACAAAAGGAAGAGGTGATCTGTGCAGTGGAAAGCACAGTGAGCAAGGATTGCAGGGTTTATCTTTTTGTATGACCTCCTTCCCCTACAAGGCAGTGCCCTTGACACTGACTCAGAGAATGTTAGTGTTGGAGCAGTCACACTGTCAAGTGTTGTAGTCTGTTGGGAAGGAAAGGACTTCCAGTGACAAATGCATGGACTTCTCTGTGAAGTCAGACCTCTGCCTTCCAGCAGTTATTCTGTCCTTTAACTAAGTCCTTTACTGCCATCCATCTCTTTTATTCTCATCTTTCTTCAGCACATATCTAATACTCTTGTTTAACCTTTGCCTACATCCCTCTTCTCTTTACCATCCTCATGTCTAATCCCTTTCCTTTCATTCCTCTCTCAGTTAAAATGAATGGAGGTGTTTAGATTTAGATTCTTGATTTCAAAGTCACATTTCAGCTAATGAAAAAGCTTCTCTCTGGATATTCACTTCTTCCAGCTCCAAGATAGGAGTGTGTGTCTATGTTGTTTTCCTTACCTGATATATGTACACTTTTAAAACACAAAAATTATGGAAGATACTTATATTTGTAAATTCAATAGCATGTTTGGCAGAGGTCTTGTCTCATAAGTCTCACATTATTTTTATTTCATTATTTATTTGTCATGTTTTGAATTAAGCATTTCGTTATATATTGTTTTAAAAAGGCAAAAATTCCTGTCACAACTAACCAGCATCACATGTAATTTAAAATTTCCTATTAAGTCAGACCAGCAGCAGCCAATACACCAAAATACTCAATTCTGAACTATATGAGACTGTAACTGGCCTATATGTGGTATTTTTACTTGATGATTGACCTAATTCATCAATTTTCTGTTGGACAACTAATTGATTAACTTCTACTACTGTGTGTAGTTCTGGAAGAATTGTTCATGTCACACTAAAGCAAGTAAATATTTAAAGAAGGCAACGTCTGATTTTTTCAAATTTCCCTGTATAATTTTTAAATCTCATTGAAACTACTGGTGGATCGCTACAAATGAATGGAAGTACTTCCATTTGTTTTATAAATACAAATGCTTGTTTTTAGAGGTCATATCATAGTCTATTTTTCTTAGTTTCAAACTAAATCCATAATTTTAATTTCAAAAAGTTTGGTTCTGCGTCTGGAGCTTGTCTGTTGTGCTGCTGCAGAGACATTGAACAAGGTGGGCGGCAGGCCAACCCGGGGAGGGTCGATAGCTCTTATACGGGCTTATACGGGCAAACAAGCAGCTTTTGGGAGGCCTAATGAATTGCACCTGTATTGATCTCCATGGGAAATACTTGTATGATACAGGAATAATTTAAAGAATAAAAAAACCTGGGTTGGAGGGGGTGGGGGAGGCGGAGGTGAGGTTGTTGGCAACGAGGAGGGGGGCAGACGTGTTAGTGCAGACTTTGTCAGGATGCAGATAGTGGGATCAAGATTGGGTATTGACGAGATAGGGGGCCGGGTGACTGAGCCACAGAAGCTTGAAATAAACTGTCGGAGGCACATGGCCAGTCATTACAGTGAAGCCGCCTGGCCCTGCTCAACCTTGAGCCAGTCGATAAGCTATTATAACCATGCAAATTGTGGCCAAATCAGAGACCTGACATATTGGTATTATATTCCTGTGCAGCCACCGGGTTATGCATCATTATTGGGAGCCAGCAACAATATGCATTATGCTCCCGTGTTGTTTGGTGTGTAGGGGAAAACACTGCCACAGACAGTAGGACAATAATGTTCTGTATGTGTTTCGAGGGCACCGATTTTTTTCTTTTTTCTTTTTGAACACCCCTGATACATTTCTACTTGCCAAGCTCTTGTGCCATTTCTTTTTCCCATTTCTTTTTTATCAGACTTTATCCTCTTTACCTGACTCCGCCCGCCACCCACACCTCCTTTCGTTGTCTCTCTTTCTCTCTGTTTCTCCTCTTTCAGCGGGACGGCAGGCTGCCAGGTCATTTACTCTCAGTGACAGTGTGACGCATCCAGCGGGCCAGAGTTTGGATGATGTAATTTGTGCTAAAGGCTGTGTAAACACTGCTGTGACCTTGGTTTTAGATTTGTCAATAGGGCTGGGTTGGTGAACAGAGAAGAGGATTGTGGGGGATTGAGAGCAACATGCCCTGGCTATGATAGCTAGAAGTCTCTAGCTGACTGGCGGATATGATAACCTGAGACACCTCAGCCTTACCTCTGACCCAAGATACACTCCTTTAACCATCTTTCTGTACTCCTCTCTCTCATTGTCAAAGCTCTCTGATCACCTCTGCTCCACTCCTTTCTCTTTGATATTGGTGTACTCGTTTTCTCCTGAGCTCATGTTATTGCCCCCATGTCCTCTCTACCCTTCTCTTTTCTCTTCTCCGACCCCGTTCCTTTCTTCTTTGATAGCGGTATCTCTGCCCTTCTCTCCACTGCTTGTCCACTGTCTGCCCTCATCTTCTCTGCCATGGTGCTTTACTCTGTTTCTGCTGTCATCTGTCCTGTGCTGCTCTTCATGAGCTCCAGAGGTCAACACAAGTAAACACTGGCCGACAGCCCAGACAACACAGAGCTATTGATCTGGTTTGGTGGGAGAGGTGAGGGGTCTCCTGGTGGGTCTCGAGGAGGGCTACGACCTCGAGGTCTAGACTACACCGTCCTGAGTTCTTAATTTTGGGGGAGGTTAGGGAAAATGAAGTATCAGTACAATAACAGTCGGTCAATGTTGATCCACTGAGAATTTCTGAGGGCTACCGGGGATGCAGGTGTACGGCTTCAAAATTTGGTCCAAACCGGAGTGACTGATATAATAGACAGGCAGCAGTTTGAAGCATTAGAGGTAGGCAGTTTTATGGACAGCCAGACTATTATATTATAGTTACCACAGCTCAAATAGGTTATCAAATACTATCCCCACTGCAAGCAGTAATATTCGTATCTGTAGGGTCTTTAAGGTTAAAATAACAGTAGGCTAATGAGATATGTTACTGATCTGCTGGAGGGCCAACAGGGTTAGTGGCATGTCAGTCCACAGTTGAGGGGTTTGGGATTGTTGAGCTAGTGATATTTCATTGTTGATTTTATGTATGTTGAAAACATTGAAAGCCTACGGCAATGGCACTAACATAAATCAATGAAATATATTAGTACTAGGTAGCTGGCCTTTGAGGTAGCAATTTAAATTTGGAACATGTAAAAAAACAGGCCGAACACAATTTGGTAATAAAAGGTTTAAGAATGAATGATGACGTTACAGTGAAGTAAGAGGCTGCTTTTGCGCTTCTTTTTCTGTCTCTGACCTTTCAGTTTAGGAAGTATGGTGCGAATTCTTCATTCACTGGAACATGTGCTTAGCTTTTCTGTTTTGAGCTTGCACATAAAACACACACACACACACACACACACACACACACACACATTCTTCACACGGCCTCCAACCTGGCTTCTCTATGTTGTGAGCAGCAGGAGTCAGTGTCTCTGTGTTTACTGACAGCGTAAAAAACCTCTAGCAACATTTGCAGAACATTGGGATGTGGCCTTTAGTCCCTCAAAATGCACAGTCCTCTGGGATCAAGGCATCAGGGTCAGATATCAGGGTGTGTCAGTGACCATTTATGATTGAAGCGCATTCAACAGCTTGGGGTGATGCAGCTGATACTTGAGAATACACAAATTTGTTCCACCAAGTTCTGCGTGCAATGGTTCGCAGATGGGCAGCGATTAATCAGAGAGGTAACTGTGAAGTAGTTTGCAATTAGACTGGAAAGCTCTGAGGCATGCTAATTGAATCAGAAAATTAGCGACAGCTCTGTACTGAGCTGTAATAGGCTAGCTGCTGCTTGCAGCAGGTGCTAGCCCACTCAGCTGTGGAACAAGGCATTTAAGTCACATTAGCAGCAGTAAAAATATTCCTTGATATGGAACAGTTAGATTTTCTGCTTGTTTTCACCGTTTGTCACCAGAAAGAGCCAAACAGCAAGCCAGTCAGCTCAGCCAGCGTGAGGCACAAACGCAACAGCCTCCACCTTAACAACCTCAGAATGAAGACATGAAGACATTTTAATAGTATATCATTAGAAATGTGCTTGATTGTGATCACGTGTGAAAGACACATGATGCACGTAGTTGAGCAGTGATAATGCTGTGATTGCAAATATTTGTCTGTTTTTTTTCTTCATTTCTCTCAGTTGTTCTCCTCCCTCCCATCCTCTGCTCCTCTTCCTTCTCCTCACCTGCACTTCCCTCATCTGCTACCACCCCCCTCTTCCTCCTTCCTCTAGCCTCCCCAGGGCTCCTGTTTGCTGACATCTCTCTCTGACACAACATGAAAAAGTGGTGAGAAATTAAAAATTGATCACTTTTGAGCATGGGGTTGCCATCTCCTTTGCTTGTTGGCTAAGAGAGGGAAAGAGAGAAAGAGAGAGAGAGGGTGAGAGTCGTTTTTGTGGGAAGGCTGTGCAAGCAAAAGTTCTTTTAGGGTTTCCGTAGAGTCAGAGTTAGAGGAGAGTGTGAGGGAGCGGAGGAGCGAGGCAGAGAGAGGTGTGCGAAGGAGGAGAGAGTGATGTAGAGGTAGAGAATTCCCCAGGCAGACAGTGTTGTGCCTCGTAGTTCTGGCTTTAAAGCATGCTGCGTGCCACACATACAGTAGGAGCAGAGGCCATGACAGAAAGGGGGAGGGTGTGTTTGAGGATGTGTGTGTGTGTGTGTGTGTGTGTGTGTGCGTGTGTGCGTGTGCGTGTGCGCGCGTGTGTGTGTGTGTGAGTATGGGTGTGTGCATTTCAGGCAGACAGCATCCTCTTTTCTGCCTGTTGAGCCCCCCAGTCCTCCTCAACATTCCGATCCTGCCCTGGCTCTGCTAACTCTGATATCTTCATCAGACACGCCTGCCTGCAAACACACTTTCACACACAGACACACACACAAAGATGCATTACACTGACACTCACAAGCACAAAATGCATATATGCATGCTGAGGCAAATACACGGTCACACAAACATGCTTACATACGAGCTATAACGCACATGCTGCCTTGTGCAAGCTCGCAGACACACACAGCTGTTTATATTGCACTGCATCTCTGGAAAACAAACACACTCACAGACATACAAATAAAGCCTTTACACATTTTCAGCTGTGTTTGATCATGCTCATAAGAATGATTGTGCCTTCTGTATATACTGAGTTTATTGATTTGTGTGTTTGTGTCTGTGTTCGTACGTTTTGGTGTCTGTGCTCAGCCTGAAATGAGAGGAGATAGAATGAGGTCTTAGGTTGATGAGAAGCCGTCCGCTATAAACCAGTGTCATGCATTGATTTTCCCGGTAATGAGTTCTCAGAATGTAGACAAGCACAGAGGCACTGAAACATGCGTATATGGAACATGCACAAGGACGTACACGCATGTCACTGTTTTTTCTCTCTTCATGGAAACAAACCTTAAAAATAGGATCGTGTGGTCATAATGTCTTGCAGATGGGTTTATGTCAAACATGTTTCAGCATGTAATCAAAACACCTTACGGTCATAATTGTGAAAATTTTAAAGTCAGTTGATTTCATTGCATTTTTAAAAGAAGAGAATTCATCTTTTCGGTCATTGTGACTGTTTTAGCTGACCACGCACACCATATCTCTGAAAGCAGAAGTTACTAAGTAGCTAATTAATAACCCTATCTCTAACCCGGTTATATATTGCATGTGCCTCCAATTCTTGTTAATATTTGCCAAAGTGCTGCATGCGCTTTCATGGCAAATCGTGCTCTGCCACAAATCCGAACTCTGCACTGTTCACCCCTCCAAAATTAGTCAGAAGAGCCTCGCTTTCCTAAAGACCCTCTCTTTATCTCCACACCCCTCTCTCTCTTCTTCTACTTCTTTCTCTCCCCTGCTGAGAGGATAAGGGCCCCCCCATTCTTAGTCAACTGTAGAGCATTTATACAGAGGTAACCGTAAGGTTAGCTTGATCAGCTTTTATTTAGGAAACTCTGGCACCTGCCATGGAGTAGGCCCTGAGGCACTTTGGCGCACTGCACCTGAACTTTTATTTTCAGTGTTTACCTCAGCTACCCGGTCATTCTACATACAACTGTGCAACCTCTCTTTTTTATCAGTTATTCAAGAGAAAAGAGAGTCACATCATGTGTTTTGTCCAAATGGATTCATTTTTATTTCTCTCTTTGATGCTCTGAAGATAATTTCCTTTGGCATAGGTCATGTGGTTCTTGAGGAGTCTAATCAATTTGCACTATTCCAGCAATCTTTATACTCCCGAGTGAAGAGAAATTCCACCATGCATGTTCCCTCCCTGTACAGCTGCAATTCAGTCAGCTCTGCTCCCGGCAGCATATTCTAACACGAGCTTGTTAAACAATTTCAAATCTCAACACCAACTCTAGCCTATTCATACACTTACCCCCCCTAAGCTCTCCCTCCATCCCTCCATCCCTCCCTCTGTCCCTCCTCTGATCCCATTTCACAGTGGAACCATCAGGAGCTTATCCCTATCTCAGCCTTGGCCGGGGGCCCAAAGCAGTGCAGGGCCCGCCTGAACTCAGCTGTGAACTCTCAACCTTTCCTTCAGCGCCCTTCACTCTCTAGTTAGCTGGCTCCCCCTTTACCCGGACTCCATCTCTGCCTATTTTAGGAGGCTTTTGGATGATGGCTTCGATATGCAGTGGATGCTCTTATGCACAGTTTACAGGGCACGTCTAAACACACTCAGGGTGTCGAGTAGAGCTCAACAATAACATAAACTCTCTGCTATTATCCAGACAGCGGCCAACACACCAACCAGCCACCCAACTAGGCAGCTGGCCAGCTAGTCAGCTAGCTAGCCAGGGAGTCACACCGCTGCACGCTATCAGTCAAAGAACTATCATAGTAGTCACCCAGCCCATCGGCCAGCCAGCCATCATGAATGTTACAAAGCTGGGCTAACTAAGAGACAGCTCTGAAAATGTGTCCCCTGAGTAGAAAAGGCGATTGGGTTAATTTCCCTCTTCTCACTTTGTTTTTAAAACCACTAAGTATGTCAACTGGCACTGGCTAGTGGCTAATGATGGAAGTCCCAGCCAAAAGACTGTAAGTCTCTGTTTTAGTCATCACAGAGACAAACCAGCAGCTTTAGCCCTGACAACCTCTACTTTCCATGTTGCTGTCGGCTTACTTCCACTCTCTCTTTCTCTCTATCCCTCTAACCAGGAGTACCAGGAGTTACAATAATGAGATTGGGGTTTTAAAGAGCTGAGTGTAGTCCATATTATTGTGTGGGCCACTGGTCACGCTATGTTGGCCTCCGTAGCCCTCACCCTGCTTATTCTCTGCTGACATTTAGAGGTCATGAGAAGGTCAGGACAAAGGTGCTGTCCCAATGTATGGGACTGAGCAAATGATATTTGTTCATCTAACAATTGAAGTTCAAGCCAGAAGTTGGGACCTAATGTGAGGTAATGAGAAGTCTTATGAGCTTTGATCTTGAAGAGGATGTAAATGCAGTTGCTTAAGTAAATAATCATTTATAAGACTGGAAGTTACCATTTTCAGTACGATGGGCAGTACATGGTATGGAGCTTCATCTACGCGTGTGCAATATTTCACAAATTGTGTCAGCCTGGACCCATAACTAGAGATTAGAGAGCTCTAAAGGCGTAAGATTGACGCAGAAAAGTTTTTCTCTGTGGAGTTATGCTGGGACACGGATGAGGGCTATGGCACTGTATCCACAGTGGGTAGTGCTGGTGATGTTTGTAACGTAAGCCAGTGTGTCTGACCCTGTCTGGGAGCAGCATGCAGCCAAGGTGTTGACAGGACGGAGGTGCTCCACGGCTGTAAACTCCTACCTTTGCCCGTGTCGCTGAATGTCAACCCAGCACAGGGAGCTGGAGCTAAAAGTGCCATCATATCAGCTCTCAACTGTGCTCACAGAGGGAGGGAAGGAGAGAAAGAGAGATAGGAAGGTAGGAGGGGGTATGCGCCATGGGAAAGAACTTGCAAGGGGTTTTATGACACTCTGTTGGCTTCTCATATTTTTCTTTGAGATTTGACCATGTGTGCACGTATGCCCGCACCATGTGTATGCTTGTGTATCTGTGTCTCTGTGGGTACACAAATTCATCCTCTGTGTGGCTGTGTGTGTGTGTGTGTGTGTGTGTCTGTGTGTGATCTCAGTGACACACATCCCCTTTATGAGAGGCACATCACACTACAGATGACCCTGTTGGATGGCGATGGCCCTTTTAACTACAGCACCCTGATGCAATCCGCTGTAAATACATTAAACCAAGCTGCAGAGGAGGAAGCTGCTTATCCATCCTCTCTGCCTCTTTCCCCATCTCTATTTCCCTCCGTTGCTCTGACTCTAGCTTTATCTCTTTCTCCCTCTGCCTCTCTCTCATTTGCTTTATATCTGTTTCACTGTATTCGTCTCATTCTTGTTTTTCTTTTAAACACTTTCCTGTTTCCCTCATCTTCGCTACCTCTATCTGGAAGTACCGCATGCAGACACTCCCCAGTCTCTAAGCTCCACTGACTCTAAACTCTGCTGATCTGGTTTACCCGCGCTTCTTAGCTTTACTGCCTGCTGCCCACCTTTACCACCAACTCCACCCTTCATCGCCTCTCACCCCGGCTGGCCATGAGACTCAGCCCAAACCTGCCTTGGGGTCACGGGGAGTGCCAAAGGTGCGGTGAGTGACGTGGCACTCTGGCTGACCCCTGGCAACTTGGCAGGGCTGCTTCCCTAATGAGATTAGCTGGGTAATGCCGACTCTGTGTCTGTTTCTCCTGCCGCCCAGCCCGGCCCACCCTGGGGCTCTTTATTTAGCCAGCAGCAGGACAGGGTGTGCCAGCATTCGCAGGTCGAGGGCAGGACAGGGCCCACAAGCCCACTGCCCTCCCTTGTCCTTTCCCCCCTCCACATCTATCTGAACTGCCCAGCCTGGGATTGTAGCTTCACCATTATGCTGTTGCATTGTTTTTGTCTCTTGATGAGGCTGTGTGTCAAACTCCCTCAGTACACATCCCCTTTATAAAGGGGCTCTGCCTCATTTGGTCTCTGTGACTTACTGTATCTCACTCATTTTGTGTCTCTCTGTCTCTCTCCATCTTTCTCTGCTCTCTCATCATTGTTCATTAAGCACACAGGTGAAAGTACCCTTTAATGGCTGGACTGAACAGTACTAGGCAATGATCAAACAATGCCCTGATCCCTTGAAACACACACACACACACACACACTCTACCCCGAGCCAGGCAACCGAGCAAGGAACCCCGGAACCTCAGCTCTCATGCATACGTGTGACTGGCTTTGATGATTGCTCATAGCAGCGTAAAGTGCAAAGCTGCTCACTGTACCGCCCTGCGAAGACACACAGACTTAGACAGTATTACCAAAGCTGTGGCCACCAGCCTGGAACTAGTTAGGTAGCCAGACAGCTACTTTGTACAAAACTAATCTAAAATTTGCAGCAATCTTCATTCAGATCATGATGCTAAATTTACTTTCTCTGTATTACTATAACCCTCTTTGTCTTTTCAGCCTCCTTTGTCCCTTTGTTTAGATGGCTCTGAGAGATGTTATTAGTACCCTTATTAGCAGTGAGGGAGTTTAAGTGCCAATTAAACGCCTACAACTTTGTCACCGTGACAGAGTGTTTTTATGAGAGGGTCCTCGACAGACAGGGGGGCCTCCCATGGCACAGGTGTGCCCCCCTCAGCTCTAGGGTCACTTTCATCCTGGAGTGTGTGACAGCTCCTGTGAGTCTGACAGTGCTGTGCAGCCCAGCCCAGGTGTCCAGGTGTTCTTACTCATTTGTGTGTGTGTGTGTATGTGCACACCAACACCTGCTTAGCTCTGGCCCTGGGGCACAGACAGGTTCAAGTTCCACCCAAACAAACATCCTGTACGAATCGCTCATTAGACATGTGTGTGCATGTGTCTGCGTGCATGTCTGTGTGTGTGTTTGAATGTATATTTGTCTGCATATACCCGTCAAAAGTGTGTGTAATCAACATACTTATACTGTATGCCCTCTGTACTCATCATTTACACTGAAGGATAGTGTTACCTAGACTTGTCAAAGACAGTCATCCTGCTCTTCACCTTGCGATTGCTCTCAGGTCTCATGTCTGGCATCAGGTTCTGACATTTTGTGTCTCTGTTCATTTCTGTCTTTATGAGAACATCATGGACAAATGTGTCATCCTCAGCCAAGAGCAATATTTAGAGGTGAATTAGCTTCAACTCCGAATCCCATTCTCTGTGTTTCAGTTGAACACGTCTCTTTCACACAGACATGCCAGAATGCACGCTGAAAAGAACTCGCTCTCTCTCCTTCTCTCTCTTTATCTATCGCTTCAGCACGGACAAGTCACAAAATGCATGCTGAAAAGAACAGAGATACATGCACACACGCGCACAAGCACACACAAACACACATTCCGCCCCCCGCCCCCATATCACATTGCTGATATGAACCTTTAGAAAAGAGAAAAGAAATCCTGTTGAATGAAATGAAATTGTGAGGTGGATTTAGAGGCCTCCATGTTAATCTCCAAAGAGAACTGCAAACATAATAGCCATGCAGTTGGATGTACAAGAAACTTAATTAACTGGAGACCTTGTCTATAGATGGCAGGTCAAGGGAATCTCACCCACACAGCACCTCATCTTTTCTAGTCAAAGCATTGCTCTGCATTTCTAAACTGAAAATCTCCCTCAACCTTTCCAACTCTGTTTATAAGTCCAAGGAGTACATGCAGTATTTTCCTATGTATGTGCAGGCATCATTACATGAGTGGCTTAGCCAAGCTATGTTCCCATCTGCAGCTTTCACTTTTGAGTGGCCAATTGCAGAATTCTTCATGGAGACATGCTTATTTACAGGACAGATATGGGTAATAAGAGGCTTAACAATTTTCAGCACTTCAATGGTGATATGAGGCCATTTCTCTCTTTCTCTAATTTATAAATAAACAGTGTAGTGGATTTAATTTTATTGTTAAAATGTATTTCATGGTAGCTCCATTTCTTTTACCCATTTTTGTTGTCTTTCCATTTTTATTAGGAGTTTCTGTTCACCTGGAGTTTAAGGAGTTATACTTATATGCCTCTCAGATATTTCCTATGAACTGCAATGTGCTGCAGAATTGTATACTTAACCATTTATAAGGGTCTGGCTGATTTCCTGCTGGCGGTCCATTGGTAGAATGGTTGCATTGGTTAAGGAGAGGGAGGTAAGTTTATTTCTAACTGTGCTATCTGCCCTTTTTTTCTTTTTCTTTTTTAATTCAGTTGCAAACCATTTCACACTCTGATGTCAATAAGAGAAATCCCCAAGAGTCTGTGAGAGACCTTTTGTGAATGAGAGGCCTCTTGTTTATGCACATATATACATCTGCAGTGCATGTCTTGTTGCTTGAGTGTGTGTTTGGGTTATTCTTCTTTACCACTGTGTGTGTGTCACAGGGCATGGTGCCCAGTTCAGGATCTGTGGGGTGGCCCATCATAGTTGGCCCTTACAGGAGCGGGACAGCCCCAAACCATATGGAGGGGGTCCCTGGTCCGTTGACTAGCAAGTCACACTTGGACCACAGCACACACAACAGCCACCTCCCTGAAGACTGAGGCTTTGGGGCTGTTTGCTAATGGCTAGGGGCTGGAGTCTCAGAGCTCCAGACTTTACTGGGCTCCAGGCTTCATGCACTGTTCAATTAGAAGCAAAAGAACCCCAAAGTGTCATATTCAAAGATGCCTCAAGAAAATTGGAGAATATAAGGTGGATGATAAAGTCTGCAATCAGTGATACAAAAGACTTCCATTTCAGACCTCAGTTCATTTTTAGTTTTAGTTCATTTTCCTTCTTTTTGGGGGTTGTTGTTGGCAAAATGTGCAGGATTTTTACTTTTTTGAGAGACTAAATCAGTCAATGCCAGAAAAGAATACAGGAAAACAGAAAAGTAAACAGGAAAAAGGCGTAATTCTAAGTGTATCTGTGTCCGTGGGGGTAGAGAGAGAGAGTGAGAGATAGTGCATGTAAGGTGGAAAGTGTCAGAGGGGTGGAAGTCAGATAAACAGGTTAATAAAGTGAATGAGGAAGAAGAGGATAAAGTAGTCAGAGACAGAGAAAAAAAAGAGGACATGAATATATTGTAGAGAAAGAGAGAAAAGAGCAGCCAGGGAGAGAGGAAGACAGAGAGAGGATCCCGCTGGATGGGGGGATTGTAACATCACACTGTAAGGTCCCTTATGGGACAGCCGCAGACGGAGCACACTCCCTGCTGCATACAGGAAGAGGAAGCTTTGCCAGCGTGGAAAACATACAAGTGAAGAACGAGAGACGAGCGGAGCAGAGAAAAACGCAGTTATCCCCAGAGATGAAGTGGGAATTTTCTGCTAGCGCAAACACTATGTAGGCAGATAACTGAGAAGGAAGAGGGGAGGAGATGGCAGAGAATAAGTAAAAAGAAGGATGCTGGAGGAAGGGAGAAGGGAGTGGCATGATGAATAGATGAAATGGTGGGAAAGTAGAGGAGAAAGGTTCAGAGGAAAAGAAAAGCAGAGGGTTAATACTTTGCAGAAGTCAGATAAATTGATCTCCAACATTGTGGTGTAATGAGAATACGCCAGAGTTCATAAGGTGAATCAGTAAAAGGGTTTCCTTCAAAATCATCACAAACATATTAATAGGTTTTTTTCTTTAATTTATTTTGAAATGTGATCCACATTGTCAACACAAACATGTTGTACAAACATAGGTTTGTACAACAGTTAAAATTTTCTCACACTCCAAAATACCTTGACATGACTTGCTTAGATTATTAATTATGTTAATGACTACTAAAAATTAATTAATATTAATATTCATGAATGTTCATCTTACACTTGGTGATTTCCATCCGCATCGCATTGCAGTTCATGCTTTCATTGGTTGAATTCTTGACCCTGGTGCTATCACTGCACTGATCCCTCTGGTGAACCATTAAGTGTTTATTATAGGGTGTATACCTTGACAACCACTTTGTGTATTGGTATGTCAGACATTACCCAGATTGCCCCCCCCCCCGGTATGATATTCAATACATTATCTATATATCTATAGTGTGTGTGTGTGTGTGTGTGTGTGTGTGTGTGTACATGCACCATGTGGACGGGATGCATGAAAAGTGCCATTACACCAAAGTAATCTAAGTGGCATATTAGTGCAACTCAGTCAGAGCCGTGGGGTCATGAGAGCGGCTCTGATCAGAGGTCAGAGTGTGCTGCTGTGAAATGGGACATTACCGCTCAGCAACACAGCTATAAATACAAAAAGAAACTTTAACTGCTGTAAAATATGAGGCAGCCCTCTCCTTTTGCAGCATATAGGGTGTGCATGTCTGTGGGCGTGCGCACATGCACGCAAGAACGCATGTGCTTAAGTGTGTGTCTAGGACTGCGGTTTTGCTTAAGGGGGAGAAGAGGACGGGGTTAGGGAGGGGTTTAATATGCTACTTTAGCCCTCGGGGGGCTGTACAGTTGAAAGTCAGTGCATGAGGCGTGCAGAATCACACCAGCCTGCATTACAGAGGGACTGGGGGTGGTGGTGGATTGGACGGGTGGGGGGGCTGCTATAAAAAGTGAAATCATATCACTTAGCAGCTGAGTGCAGATAAAGCTGTGTTTGAACTGGGAGGCATAAATTATACATTGTAAACAGAGCATTGGGAGACTACGGCTCGTTTAAATTATGACAGAGGGTAGTTTTTCTCCTCTCCTTTCTTCCTTCCTGCACTTCTGTTTCAGCCGCTCTCACTCACAGTTTCCTTCCCCTTTCCCTCACTCTCCCATTCCTGCTGACTTTTTTACTTCATGCCTCCCTCTTTCCCTTTTCTCCAACACCTGCCTTAGCAAGCATCCACCTCTAACACACACACACACACACACACACACACACACACACACACAAACAAACGCAATCACATTCTTTCATTGTTCTCTGTTGAGAATGCTAGTTTCTCCAAATGTTTCAGTCGTTTATTTTGAATGTTTTAATTTACGACTTGGTTATGGCTTCCCATTGTTAAAATGCCATGACACCTCCTCTCACCAACCCCCCCCCCTCCAAGCCCTCTCCCACACTGTTATTGAAGAGTAACACTGCACACATGTCATGGATGGAGGACAAAACTAGGTGAGCAGGCTGGCAGAGCTCTACATGATTTGATCAATGTCCCCCTCCTGCATAGTTCAAGATGGGCTGCTGTATTTTTTTTTTAAGGTGCCTTCGTCCCTCCTGACAAGTGCGAGGTTATTGATCAGTTTATTCTATTTGCCGTTGACCGCTCGGTGCGGTCTCTCTGCTCACAAGTCAATAGTGGAGGATTGAGAGGGTGAGTGCCTCCCCTGACCTCCCCTCCCTCAATTTCTGAGTCCGTCTCGTCCACCCCACCACACACACACACACACACACAGATACAGTGAAATACACACACATGCTCAAAATGAATGACTCTCTCTGCCCGTTGTACCCACACCTCTGATCCCAGCTACAATTTTGATTAATCTTGAAGTGCTGCAAGGTCAGGGCAGGACTGTGTGTGTATCTGGTGTTAGCTGATGCTGTCAGATAAAGGTCTTAAGCTCAGTTGGGGGGGGGGGGGCTCTGTTTTCTTTCTTTATTTATTTTTGTTTTTTGTTTTTTTATTCTCTCTCTGTGTGTGTCTCTGTGTATATGTGTGTCTGTGCCAGTGTGGGTGTAGATTGTGTCTCCTCTAGAGGTGATCGTGGCCACTCTGAAGCAGGGATCAGTGACCTTGCCCTGTTTGGCAGGCTCAACTTGTGTGTCTCTGTGTGTGTTTGTGCATACATGTTTGTTCTTGTACTGATTAGGAAAGTCTTCCAGAGCAAGGACTGTTGGGCCATGTTCAACCCAACAATAACACTGTGTCAAAGAAATACAACAGCACCATTGGTCTAGGTGATTGCTACAGGTGCATGTGAAATACGAAACCAAAAGACCAGCCTGAAGGTATACTGGACTCAGAGACTCTGAACAGTAGTTTATAGTCTTTTCAGGATGGATTTTTTGATTCTTGAAATCTATCATGGAAGTGGTCGTGTGCACCAATGTCTCATTCCTTAAAAAAGGTAAATAGTAGATCTTGCCCAGTGCTTTACAGCACTAGCTACATGTAATGTGCAAATGCACATATTTGGTCGACCAACACGGTGCACTGTCATATGTGAACTTGAGCAGTGATCTTATTCAAATGAATGAGGAGGCTGCATTGTTTGAAACAGTGCTATCATTGGCCTGAATGAAGACTTCCAGGTTTTACGAGTTGGGTTTCTTATCAAAGTTGTGTTAATTCTGTGCTGAAATGAAAATAATATTAGGGTGAAGACTCTGGTCCTTTATAAAGTGAATGGAACATCTTAATGCATCTGTGTGTGTGTATGTGTGTGTAAAGTTTTACTGTGTACATTTCCTTTTTTTTTGAGTAATGAATTAGAGTAGCTCAGTTTCTCTCTGTGCTCATCATCGTCTCTTCGTTTCAGGACTTAGTTCATTTATGAAGACCAGACTGGGGGCTGCAACCCCTCGCCTCTCCACAGAGCGAGAGGAGATAATTATTCTCTTTCTGACTCACACATTTCGATGAAAAATGCATACAGCTGGGGCTCGAAGCAGCTTATCAAAAGGTTAACTCTTCCCCACAGTTGTCTGTGCCTACAAAGGGAAGCATTTTCGACAACAGTGGCGGCGTCGCACCACTTTGTGTTTTCCTGCTGTGTTTTGTTTGGGTGTTTTCAACAATGTTGTGACCCGCCGGTGGCCCGATGCTTTGTTTTCCCAAAGTTAACTTTCAATCAAGAGAAAAGCCAGCTGTTGTTTGTATTGTGTTCTGTACATCATTTCTTAAGCAGCCATCTGAGTGCAGATTCACAGCGATATGATTCTGACATGAATATACAGTATATACAACACAGTTACTTCGTGTTATCAACTTTCAGCTGATGTTTCACATGAATAAATATACAAACCAATTTTCATACATCTCTGTTTTGTTAATTTTGGTTTTATACATAATCTCTGGCAGCCATCATGTGTGTCCATGCAGAGCTTTTTTTTCTTCGGTGAACGTACACAATGTGCTGTCTTCAGTATGCACATCATTGTGCTTGATAGCTTTTTAGATCATCTCATTGAGATTCAAAAATCTTTTGCCTTTTTCACCTTCACGTACATTGAATTCCCACATATACCACTGTCACTCATTCATACACACGCAAAGTTAACACACACACACAAACACACACACACACACACACTCTCTCTCTCTCTCTCTCTCACTCTCACACTTTAGGCCTTATGTGTAGGGAGCACTGCCTGGAAAGTGATAGCAAGAGAAAAGAAGCTCTGGAGAGTGAGTTATCTCTTTAGATGTCATTGAGGGGCGCCTCTTTTCTCTCCCTCTCCTTCCCTCTATCATTTTCCTCTTTCTTCCCTTCTCTCTGTCTCCCTCTCTCTTGTTCCCACTTGCTCTCTCAAATCATGCTCGCCTCCAGTGGTATTCAGACAGTCCAAGGACAAAGTAAAGATATGCTGGGAGCAATGGACTGTCCGTCAGTGTGTGTTTGCGTGTGTGTGCATGAGTGTGTGTGTGAGAGAGAAAGATTTCTGTTCAGTCTTTGAAGCTGTTCTTCCCTTGTCCTGACAGATCGGAGTCTCGTCCCTCTCCATTTAACCCCCAAATGCTACATCACACATGCACATACAAACAAACCACACTTTTTTCTGGCTGCTGTGGACACATTAAACAACACAATGGAAGATTTAAGATTCACCTAGAGCTCCTTGCACAGCTTGCTATTGTCGAGGTCATGCCCTTGTGTTTAAGGACTGTTACACTTACTTCATTTGATATTTATTGACTTGTCAAGGTGACTCTAATGGCATTAAATAGTTCATTTCCATAAAGATGTAAGATGTGTGTTTGGTTTTTTTGATTATTCACCCGTCTGAGCCTTGTATTTGCTGCGCCAAGCCAAGGGTCTTTATATTATTAAGTCATGCAGTGTGTTAATGTGGCCTTGGCTTGTCTGACTAAACCAGACTGAAGTAGATGGCCCCGGGGTCTGTGACCCTGAGAGAGGCACACACACACACACACACACACACACCTACACACAAAACCAACCAGATGTCTGACCTACTCGCCTCATGCCACACACATTCACACAAGAAATCCATCCCGGAGACAGACTTCTCCGTCTGTGTATGTGACGCGGCAGCTCCTCTTGCTCAGACAAACAGGGGAAATCCTCCTTGTCTTGCCTTGTCCATCACAGGCCATCTCACTGTCCCAGCGCATGTGGGCGCCTGCAAACCCTCCCCCGACCTCCCCGGCCGGGCTCCAAACCCAAGACATGTAACCAACACACATGCACACACACACGCATATCCACATGCACAGGCCCCTTGGCTCCAGCCAGGTTCCCCTGACGCAGGGACACACGCAGGCAGGAAGTTTGAGGAGAGGTTTGTGTCAGTTTGCTTCTCTTAGAACACTTCAGGTCTGACCCTCTCTTGACCTGGTGGCTTCCTCCCCCTCCATCTCTCCGTAAACAACCACATCCCTGCGACTGAAGGCGTGCCGGCTCCCCAAGTGTAATAACATCGTTCATGTTTTGATGTGAGGTGGGATGTCTACGTGAGTTAAGGAGGCTGACTCACGTAGATATGGTTGTGTGGTGTGGTTGTGTGTATTGAGAAAAACCTTATGTGTGTTTGTGTGTGTGTGTTTCCTTCTGGGTTTTCTCTGATTGCAGGGATGGCAGATCTTCGTCATGGAGGAAATCATGTTAACCTGTCACCTTAGCAGTCTTCTCCCACTATTTATCCACTGTGTGTCCTTAAAAGACGCACACGCCCATGCATGCGCATGCACACACTCATGTACACACACACACACATAAAGAGGGGTTGTCCACTGATCTTGTTAAGTGTGTGTCAACTCCATTAGCACATTCCCAGATAGGGCCAGAGCCCTCTTATCTGTGGCGACCCATTAATTACACTTTGTTCCCTTAAGTGATCTATTTCAGACCTGCCCCGCCCTCAACACCCACTCTCTACTATCTTCACCCCTGGCCTGCTCCTCCCCCACCTGACCCCTCTCCTCTCGTCTCCTCTCCTCCACATCTATCCTACCCTCTCCTCTCCTACCCTCTACTTTATTATTTCTATTTCCCTAACACACAAGCACACCATCTCCCCCTCTAGATGTGTTAAAATGCATGGGATCAAAATGTCATGTGACAAGTAGCTCTATACATGTATACCAGGTGTATGTATGTACATCTGTTTGAGACAAAAAAAAGACAATGAGGCTCTTACAGAACACTTTGTTGGTAGATTTAGATTTTAAATTTCTCTCTCGGTGCACTCAAAATTGTTTGGAAATCAGACAAGTCTAGTACATCACATTCCAGGTGGTTAGAAAATGTACTTCAGAGCCCCCATTTTAAACTATAATATGACGTTTTTATGGCTTATTATACTGACTTTTTTATGCCTTACTATACCATGATGGTTTTATGTGTTACTATATCATCACGTTTATATTCCTTACTATACAATTAATTTCTTATGCCTTACTATACTATGGCTTTTTATGCCTTACTATACTATGACTTTTCACGCCCTGCTATACTATGACATTTTTATGCCTTGCTATACCATGACTTTTTATACTTTTTTATTATTGCTTTTTATGCCTTACTATACTATGACGTTTTTATGCCTTAGTATACCATGACTTTTTATACCTTACTATACTATGACTTTTTATGCCTTACTATACTATGACGTTTATATGCCTTACTATTCTATGACGTTTTTATGCCTTACTATAATATGATGTTTTTATGGCTTATTATACTGACTTTTTTATGCCTTACTATACCATGATGTTTTTATGCCTTACTATATCATCACGTTTATATTCCTTACTATACAATTAATTTCTTATGCCCTACTATACTATGGCTTTGTATGCCTTACTATACCATGACTTTTTATACTTTGATTTTATTATTGCTTTTTATGCCTTATTATACTATGACGTTTTTATGCCTTAGTATACCATAACTTTTTATACTTCACATTATTATGAATTTTTATGCCTTACTATACTGTGACATTTTTATGACTTACTATCCCATGACTTTTTTTACTTTATTATGGCTTTTTATGCCTTTCTATACTATGACTTTTTATGCCTTACTTTATATGAATTTTTATGCCCTACTATACTATGACATTTTTATGCCTCATTATACTGACTTTTTGATGCCTTACTAAACTATGACTTTTTATGCCATACTATAATATGACTTTTTTAAACCTTACTATGGTATGATTTTTTATGCCTTACTATACTATGACTTTTTATGCCTTATTATACTATGTTCTTTTATGCCTTACTATTCTATGATGTTTTTATGCCTTACTATACCATTACTTTTTATACTTTATTTTATTATGACTTTTTATGCCTTACTATACCATGACTTCTTATGCCTTACTATACTATGACGTTTTTATGCCTTACTATAATATGACGCTTTTAGGGCTTATTATACTGACTTTTTTATGCCTTACTATACCATGATGGTTTTATGTGTTACTATATCATCACGTTTATATTCCTTACTATACAATTAATTTTTAATGCCCTACTATACTATGGCTTTTTATGCCTTACTATACTATGACTTTTCACGCCCTGCTATACTATGACATTTTATGCCTTACTATACCATGACTTTTTATACTTTAATTTTATTATTGCTTTTTATGCCTTAATATACTATGACATTTTTATGCCTTGGTATACCATAACTTTTTATGCCTTACTATCCTATGACTTTTTATACCTTACTTTATTATGACTTTTTATGCCTTACTATTCTTTGATTTTTATATGCCTTACTATCCTATGACTTTTTATACCTTACTTTATTATGACATTTTTATGCCTTACTATAATATGACTTTTTATGCCGTACTATACTATGACTTTTTATGCCTTACTATACTATGACCTTTATGTGCCTTAGTATACGATGACTTTTATGCCTTACTATACTATGACTTTTTATACCATACTTTATGACTTTTTATGCCTTACTATAATATGACTTTTTATGCCGTACTATACTATGACTTTTTATGCCTTACTATACTATGCCTTACTATACTATGACTTTACTATAACCTTTATGTGCCTTACTATACTATGACATTTTATACTTTACTTTATTATGACTTTTTATGCCTTACTATACTATGATGGTTATATGCCTTACTATCCTGTGACTTTTTATGCCTCACTATACTATGATGTTTTTACGACTTACTGTACCATGACTTTTTATATTTTACTTTATGACTTTTTATGCCTTACTATACTATGATCTTTATGTGCCTTACTATACTATGACATTTTATACTTTACTTTATTATGACTTTTTATGCCTTACTATACTATGACGTTTATATGCCTTACTATCCTATGACTTTTTATGCCTCACTATACTATGATGTTTTTACGACTTACTATACCATGACTTTTTATATTTTACTTTGACTTTTTATGCCTTCCTATACTATGACAGTTATTTGCTTAACTATCCTATGAAATTTTATACCTTACTTTATTATGACTTTTTATGCCTTACTATACTATGACTTTTCATGCCCTACTATACAATGACATTTTTATGCCATACTATACTATGACGTTATTATGCCTTATTATATTATGATGTTTTTATGCCTTACTATACTATGACTTTTTATGCCCTACTATACTATGACGTTTTTATGCTTTATTATACTATGACTTTTTATGCCCTACTATACTATGACGTTTTTATGCCTTACTATACCATGACCTTTTATACTTTACTTTTATTATTACTTTTTAGACTTTTTATACCATACTTTATGACTTTTTATGCCTTACTATACTATGACTTTTTATGCCTTACTATCCTATGACTTTTTATACCATACTTTATGACTTTTTATGCCTTACTATAATGACTTTTTATGCCTTACTATACTATGACTTTTTATGCCTTACTATCCTATGACTTTTTATACCATACTTTATGACTTTTTATGCCTTACTATAATATGACTTTTTATACCATACTTTATGACTTTTTATGCCTTACTATAATATGACTTTTTATGCCTTACTATACTATGACTTTTTATGCCTTACTATACTATGACTTTTTATACCATACTATCCTATGACTTTTTATACCATACTTTATGACTTTTTATGCCTTACTATAATATGACTTTTTATGCCTTACTATACTATGACTTTTTATGCCTTACTATACTATGACTTTTTATACCATACTTTATGACTTTTTATGCCTTACTATAATATGACTTTTTATGCCTTACTATACTATGACTTTTTATGCCTTACTATACTATGACTTTTTATACCATACTTTATGACTTTTTATGCCTTACTATAATATGACTTTTTATGCCTTACTATACTATGACTTTTTATGCCTTACTATACTATGACTTTTTATACCATACTTTATGACTTTTTATGCCTTACTATAATATGACTTTTTATGCCTTACTATACTATGACTTTTTATGCCTTACTATACTATGACTTTTTATACCATACTTTATGACTTTTTATGCCTTACTATAATATGACTTTTTATGCCTTACTATACTATGACTTTTTATGCCTTACTATACTATGACTTTTTATACCATACTTTATGACTTTTTATGCCTTACTATAATATGACTTTTTATGCCTTACTATACTATGACTTTTTATGCCTTACTATACTATGACTTTTTATACCATACTTTATGACTTTTTATGCCTTACTATAATATGACTTTTTATGCCTTACTATACTATGACTTTTTATGCCTTACTATACTATGACTTTTTATACCATACTTTATGACTTTTTATGCCTTACTATAATATGACTTTTTATGCCTTACTATACTATGACTTTTTATGCCTTACTATACTATGACTTTTTATACCATACTTTATGACTTTTTATGCCTTACTATAATGACTTTTTATGCCTTACTATACTATGACTTTTTTTGCCTTACTATACTATGACTTTTTATGCCTTACTCAATTATGACTGTTTTTGCCTTACTATACTATGACTTTTTAGGCCTTACTCAATTATGACTTTTTATGCCTTACTATCCTATGACTTTTTATACCTTACTTAATTATGACTTTTTATGCCTTACTATAATGACTTTTTATGCCCTACTATACTATGACGTTTTAATGCCTTACTATACTATGACTTTTTATGCCCTACTATACTATGACTTTTTATGCCTTACTATACTATGACTTTTTATGCCTTACTATGCTATGACTTTTTATACCATATTTTATGACTTTTTATGCCTTACTATAATGACTTTTTATGCCTTACTATACTATGACTTTTTTTGCCTTACTATACTATGACTTTTTATGCCTTACTATCCTATGACTTTTTATACCATACTTTATGACTTTTTATGCCTTACTATATTATGACTTTTTATGCCTTACTATACTATGACTTTTTATGCCTTACTATGCTATGACTTTTTATACCATATTTTATGACTTTTTATGCCTTACTATAATGACTTTTTATGCCTTACTATACTATGACTTTTTTTGCCTTACTATACTATGACTTTTTATGCCTTACTCAATTATGACTTTTTTTGCCTTACTATACTATGACTTTTTATGCCTTACTATCCTATGACTTTTTATACCTTACTTAATTATGACTTTTTATGCCTTACTATACTATGACTTTTTATGCCCTACTATACTATGACGTTTTTATGCCTTACTATACCATGACCTTTTAGACTTTACTTTTATTATTACTTTTTATGCCCTACTATAATATGATTTTTCATGCCTTACTATACTATGACATTTTTATGCCTTAGTATACAATGACTTTTTATGCCTTAATAAACTATGACATTTTTATGCCTTACTATCCTATGACTTTTTATACCATACTTTATGACTTTTTATG
>NW_019174272.1:3131599-3151491 GCF_002260705.1 Seriola dumerili | reverse complement strand
CTTTTTATGCCTTACTATACTATGACTTTTTATGCCTTACTATCCTATGACTTTTTATACCATACTTTATGACTTTTTATGCCTTACTATAATATGACTTTTTATGCCTTACTATACTATGACTTTTTTTGCCTTACTATACTATGACTTTTTATACCATACTTTATGACTTTTTATGCCTAACTATTATATGACTTTTTATGCCTTACTATACTATGACTTTTTATACCATACTTTATGACTTTTTATGTCTTACTATAATATGACTTTTTATGCCTTACTATACTATGACTTTTCATGCCTTACTACACTATGACATTTTTATACCTTACTTTATTATGAGTTTTTATTCCTTACTTTATTATGACTTTTCATGACTTATTGTACTATGACTTTTGTGCCCTTAAGAAAAATCTATAAGAGGATATTTTAAAGTTTTTGTCAGAACTGATATTTGACCGCAGAGCAGAGACAGAACACAAAACACAAAACACACCAGCAATAACAGTGTAAGGGAGTTTATTGGTCAGGGGAATCCAGGTGTCTGGTGATTATCCAAGGCAGGAGTAAAGAGGACACTAGAGACCAGATAGAGGTTAGTGAACACACTCTGGAAACACGTGGGATGAATACAGACCAAAGGCAGGTGGTATTGTGTGGCATGACGACAGGGGAGTGTGGCAGGATCAGAAGCACACAAATCAGGAAGTCTTCGCCGTGAAGAGCGGAACAATCTGGCAATGAATGGATGCATGACCGGTGTTGATATACTGCATATGATGAGTGATAGATTGTAGGTGTGGTGATGAGCTGCTGTCCAGACCACGCCCCCGCTGAGTCACCTGATGTCACGGGAAGCACACAGACACACATACATACACAGGGGAGGGGAGACAAACAGACAAATGGGAAAAAACACTGGGAGACGCAGCAGGACTGTGACAGATATCTTATTATGATATATCTGAATATGTGAAGATATAAGTTTATAACATATATGAAATACATACAAATATTTCTTAATTTCTTATTTAATTTAAACATACATTTGTATCTTTTATATTTACATACATAATATGAAGATATACTGTCAGGCTTTGGGATGGATATATGTTTATGTAACATACAGTATGTCTATTATATAAACATACTAAATATACATTCTAATTTCTATTTCATATGTAATATTTACATATACAGGCTATACTGTATATATGATTTTACTTTATATGTACTGATATTTCATATGGAAATTCAACACATGTAAATATATTACATTTGTGTATGGGCATTCCTGAATGTAAATTCAAACCATATACATGTATGTTAATAAACCGGTTGGTTGCTGTCATGAAAAGGTCAATCTCTTTTCTTTTGGAGGGGTGGGAGGGTTGTTGCGTCCCTACCAACCTATGCCCTTATATATGAGTGCGTGTTTATTCTTGTTTTATTCTTCAGGTCAGGACAGTCTGAAGCCAAATATAAAATTTGAACAGCTCCACTAGTTTGATCACTTGCATTCTTCTTGCTTTATGTGTCCTAAAGTCCAAAGTCAACAGCTTTGCGCTAACGGAGATGTGCCTTCTCAGTTTTGTTTGTGATTGACACAGGTGACATATCATAGTGTAGAATACCAGTCATTACACCCACTGCGCAGCTCTTTTTTAGCTCGTAATGCTGATGAGATCTTTGGGTGAAGTGCTGGTCACTGTCTATCAAATCTGCCTCACACTTTTTATCACAAAGCCCCTGTGTTGTGAATAAAATGCAAAAAGATATTTTTCTCTTTGTAAGCATGAAAGCTGCAAGTGTACTGCTGTATAAACATTTACAGCCAGAGGACAAAGATTTATTTGTAAAGAAAAAAAGCAGGAAAATCAGTAAAAAAATATAATACCATATACTGTACATTCCCTCACCATGCTGCCAGTGTACAATTCCTTTAGATGCTTTGCTGTTATACTTTACATTTCACAAAGCATGTGCCAGTGGTGTTAATGGCTGCGCTTTATTCTTCTATAAAGCTGAGACAACCTGGTTAGTGAAGGAGGGCTGTATATAAGTTCTCACACTCAAGGCTGTCTATTCTTTGACCACTGATTCTGAATGCAGCCTGTCTTTCTTACAGGTTTACAGGTGCAAAGGGGCCTCTCCTTCCCTTTTCCTCCTCCACCTCTTTTGTGACTGAGTGATGTGTGTATGTCTGATATTGTAGAACAGTGTGTGTGTGTGTGTGTGTGTGTGTGTGTGTGTGTGTGTGCGCATTTCTATGCCTGGTATTGTCCTGAGGGTGCTAGGAGGTGCATGAGTGTGTGCATGCGTGTGTGCCAGACCTCATTGTGTTGAAGTGGAGCAGAGGTTGTGTGTTTATGTGAGTAAGGAGTGAGTGTAGTATCGTGAAGTGGTGTGCAGTTTGGCTTGGATTTGGTTATATAGACTCTGTCATTGTGTGCGTGCGTGCGTGCGTGCGTGCGTGCGTGCGTGCGTGCGTGCGTGCGTGAGTGAGTGAGTGAGTGAGTGAGTGTGTATGTATGGGCACACCCATGTGCGCATGCTCCATCTCCACCAGTGTCTTTGGCAAGGTTGTCTGTCCTGACCCTTGCCCAGGCATCATGATGTGTGTGTGTGTGTGTGTGTGTGTGTGTGTATGCGCCTGTTTGCGCCTGTTCCTATGTCAGTGCACGTACACGCATGCATGCAGTGCCTCCACTAATGGACAGTCTTTGTGGGGGCCTCTCTTTTCAGCCATGCTGCTTTTGAGACACATTGTGCCTGGGCATAGAAACAGAAGCTCTCCATTGCCCCTCAATAGGCCAAAAACAAAACCGTGTCAGGCGAGCTAGCAGCCCCCGAGTGTTTGCCATTTAAGTCCCGACCAATGGTGGTGCAGATGGAACAAAAGGCCTGGACAGGGAAGGAGGCCTGCACTGTTTACAGTGCTAATGTCTGGGTGGCACTCCCAACAAGGCCCCTTCATACACATACATGTGTACGCACACTCAGTCACTCAATCTCTCTCTTTCTGTGTCTCACTCTGTCACATACACACACTGAATCAACAGGTACATATGCACATCTTGTGCATTTTCGAAACAAAACTGCCAGTGAATCTTAGACATACTGGGGTGAACATGTGTTCTCTATAATGCTGAAGCATGAGTCTGTCACTGGAAGCAAGTTAGGAACTTGTTTATGAGGAAAGGAATAGCAGACTTTGCGTCATGTGTGCATCTGATAACTGAAGTGGCAATGTTTTGTTTTCCAAAGATGCTCTCATTTCTTTCTATTACAAAGACACTCTCACACTTATGTGTTTCTTGGTGTAATCAAACAGATTTGTTAGGTATGGGCAAACTGAGCTCAGAGGATAATCTCAAAATCTGCCTTTTGACCAGTTTATATATTTCATGTCATTTTGTCATTAACATTTCTTTAATTAATTAAAAGTTTTATCCAAATAATCAGGATAGCGTAGTGTTCCTTTTTTAATATAAGGATTAATATAATATGGGATTTGTACAGTCTTATAGAAACAGTTTTATAGTCATTCTGTCTCTCATCAATTTAATATGTGAATTTAATGTCCTGCGTTTTGTTTATCTAACACTGAGACAAAACATCTTTTCACATGCCGTTTATATACAGTGCTAACTTGAATCTCCAATTTGAATATATGAAAGCACTTTTTAAAAAAGTCTTTATCTGTATTATTTAATGTCATTATTACTGCAGTGTAAGAAGTAAGGTGCATTCAATGTGTTTGAATGCCTCAAACAGCTGTCTCTCCTCTTATTCCAAGGTGTCTCATCCCATTTCAGTACAGGCGAGTAAAACAACTGACATTGAGAGGTGCTGTCAGAGACGAGGGTATGTTTGGGCTTTCGATTTTTACTGAAGAGGAGAGGGGGAGAGTCTGACACTGGTATCAAATAGCCTGCTCTGTCCTTGGACTGGGGTTATCTTGTAAATACTCTGCTCCAAGTCTATAAAAGCGAGGGTCCTTTATGACGGCCAAGGCCACTCATTCACTTTAAAATAAAAAAGCACTCAGTGCAGTCTCAGTGTCTGGTTAGGGAGGCGGCAAGTGGGGAAGGATAGATGAAGGGATGGAACTGAAGGAGAAAGTAGAAAGAAGAAGTACAGTGCCACAGTCTTTGGAGTAGAGTTCTTGTTGTCACAAGTTTCACTCTTCCAGGAAATATTATATGGAATGTAAAGTAGCTGACGTTGGGAGATGATTTGAACAAGTTAATGCAATATCCTCCCCTCTCTGGGCTTTCGCTTGATTTTGTTTCTCTGTGTCTCTATTCTGTTTGTATTTTATTCTAAGTAAATACAGAGTCCCCTCAGCGGCCCCTGTAGCTAGTGATTCAGGTTCCTCATCTCTGGATGTGTAATGAGTTCTGCCTTGTTTTTGTCTAACAACAACACACAATAATAAGCAAAGTAATTAAAAGCAGTACGAGGGAGATGGGGGGGAAAGCAGACCCCACTTACCGACAAGCATTAAAAATGAATTGCATTCAAGAAGCAGCAGTGGTATTACTGGTTTGATGAAATGAGCTCTGTTTTGAGTAATTTTTCTGTTTAATTTTTTTCTTGTGTGATGCATGTGTGTCTCTCCTGCTCCGGCAGATGTGTACAATGTTGATTTTATTAAAAATGAAGACACACAGCGTAGCATAGCATAAACAAAGTCTGATTATACCTGTGTTACACTGCCTGTTGGTTTGACGTGGATGTCTTCACCATGAGTAGAAATTGAGGGGAGGTGGTGGGGAGGGGGAGTGAATTTAGATTTAATTAGCTTTTTGACTAAGGACAACATCTCCATGTTTTGTTACAGAGGACAGAGTTGCTGTGGCAGCGTGGCTGACCGCCTGTCACCTGCCCGGGCTCTCTTTGACCTCGTCTCCAGTGGCAACATGTCCTGCCCCCTTCAGACAGACAGCCACGTGGGGACAAAATGACATCCTTAACCTTTACGCATGTCGGCAAGCAACATGACAACACGCATAACTGAGTGTATGCGCCTGTGCATCTCATATGGACAACCAGACACATAGGGAACTAACACACCCAAACGCACACACACTGTGCACATACTCTCACACACAGCACAGAAGATCATCTAATATCAGAGAGCGTCAGGGGCGGAAATCCGATCATCTGACAACCAGGATACAGATAGCGATTCCCCACCGCTGATCCATGCAACAGATAGTTTCCACAAACAGCAGCCCAGCTAAGGTTACAGCCAGCCAGGGCCCACATAACAACGTAATGCTCTGCCTCACATCGAGATAAAACAAAAGCTTAGGTTACCGTCGATAGGAAATCGATAAGAAAATGCAGTGTTTGTGTTAGATTCTTGATGAAAACTTTGACAAAAGGAAATTAGAAAATGTTTGCTTCTGCTTGCACTAATATCACGTGTGTCAGTCCTGTTAGGTATTATGTTTTTGTAATTTTCACTTCATGATTATATCATTGTTCATCTCCTTTTTTAATTGAAGCTCATTAAATGTTTAACCCAAATGTCAGTATATTTGATTAAACACCCATAATTGTTTAAAAAAATTCAATTCAGGCAAAGTAAAGTATCATCACTTTACATTTCCCTTGCCTCAAAGTCCTCTTAATAATATGAATATGTATTTATATTATAAATGAAGTAAAGAGATATGGCTCCCTTCATATCAATGTAATTATGAATCACAAAAAAAAGAGTTTGATTCAAATAAAATAGGCCATTTGTACACAAGCAATTAACTAGTGCGGCTTTAAATAATGTAGCCCAGATGGAACCTAATTATAGTCGGCATGCTTTGATTTGGGCTTTCTGTTGGAGTATCACTCGGGGCGTCACTTTGGATTTTCAGTCACCTAGCGTTTGTTTTGAAATTTGTGACAATCAGAGCCGATTACCATTTGTAACAGCATGCAGCGTTTGGTGCGGAGGGAAGAAAGCATGGCCCATAGCTATGGAGGAGTTTCCTTGTTTCCTTTTCAACGGCTCAAAACTCTCCTCCTCTGTTCCCTTAGCTCACTGCACACAAATGATAACAACTGTCTGTGTGTGCGTGTGTGTGTGTGTGTGTGTGTGTGTGTGTGTGTGTGTGTGTGTGTGCATGGGCTCATGTGTTTGATTGGTTGGCGTTTTGGGGGAGGGTACAGCGGGTATGTGCTACATGTGTAAGTGAATGTATGTATGTGTGTGTGTGTGTGTGTGTGCGTGTGCGCACCATCCATGAGTAGGCCCATGCAAGTGACGAATGGGTGTGTGTGTGTGTGTGTGTGTGTGTGTGTCAGCCTGTTGTAGAGTCAGAGGGAGATCAAACAGTCAGTCAATTACCTTGAGAGGGCTCCAGTGGCTGTGACAGAGAGGAGGAGGCTAAATATCCAGGATCAAATACTCTCCTCTGCCTGTCACATAATGAGGCAGCTTCGCCAGGCTCAGACAACACACGTAGAGTGGTCAAACACAGGGCAGGGGTTAGGCGCTGGACTGAAACAGTGCCATGACCTGAGCACAGAGCACGGCTCGCACCACAGACCCTGTAACGAAACAGTGGCAAGAAAAAGACAGTGAACCATGTGGAATGACCTGGTTTTGTGCATTGACTGGTCATTAACTGTGATCTGATCTTCATCTAAGTCGCATGTGTAGACAAACATAGTGTCCTGAAGCTAATATCACACAATCATTATCTTTTGTGTCTTTATGGAACACAACCATTAAACATTCACAGTGCTGGTGGAAAAAATAACTGTTCAAACCTCCTTTGGCATCAATGACCTCAAACAAGCTCTTCTAATAGCTGCAGATCGGATCTTCCCTATGTTCAGGAGGAATTTGGGACCGTTCTTCGTACAGAACTGCTTCAGGAAATGCAAAGGATTCACTCGCATCACCATGGAGCTGTGTGTGTGTGTGGGTGTGTGTTTCTGCCTCACCGCAAGGTTGTAGCCGTCATCATTCTACATGGAGTAATAATGTCTGTTAAGCCTGCCATTGCCTAATACTAATTATAAACACATTGTTAAAGTAAAGAGATTTTTTTCCCTGCATTTCCCTTGACAATACCCAATGTTATGGAGCTCACAATTACATCATTATTGCATTTACAATAAACGAGGACATTATTGCATTTACAGTAAACTTCATTAGATTAATGCAATTACAATAAACTTGTTAAAATTGTAGCATGCAACTTAATTGATTCATAGTTAATGCAAGAAAGCACACATAAATACACAAGGTACTTTTGATCAATTTAGTGATTAGTTTGATCAATGAAATACAAGTTATAATTAAAATCATGAAAATGGAAGAGCTCTTTGCCTGTCACATCTTGTTTTAACAATACATGAAATCAATTGGCCATAAAAGAAAAATCTGCTTATCAGTTGAAAAACTTTTTTAGCATGGGACTAAAACTGAGGATAAAGTCGTGCTCATTGGCTGTTTATGGGTTCACTTTACACACGAGATAGAGCCAGATGACACCTCATCGATCCCCACATCTTTTAAAGATATTACTTTGATTTGTGGCGTAGCTGAGGTAATTCTTTCTCTCCCTCACTCTCTCTCTCTCTCTCTCTCTCTGTCTCTCCCGACTAGTGAAGCCTGGTCATTGGGGTTCCTCCTCTAAATCAGTGGTCACATCTCAGCTTTGACAACATCCATTAGGTTCGACACACTTTGGCTATTAAAGGAAGAGTGGACGTAAGCTGTTAAAGGCCTATTTAAGCTCATGTGAGAGTGGGTTTATGTCTCTATGGGTGAGTGTTGTCTGGGTAAAGGGGAGGGGGGGTTTGGACTTCATCTCAAAGCCTCCACCATATAGAGGGGTGGAACCTACCACCAGAGTCATTGGAGGGGCACAGTCTCATCTGCATATTGGCACAGAGACGCCCCCCTGGTGACCCCGAACTGCGATGGGATAGGGTGGAGAGGCTGGCGGCGTTCCGCAGGAGTTCACCGCCAGTTCAGGGTGAACGAGAGAGCGCTGCACCATTGATCGCTTCTGCAGGAGAAAAAAAAAGGACAAAACAGAAGTAAAAACACTAGTGAGGGAGAGACCGATGAAATGGGGAACAAGGAGGAGGAGGAGGAGGAGGTGGAAAAAGATCACAGTGCCTCAAATTGGATATAAATGATAGATTAGAGGTGTGAGAGGGCTGTGTCTTTGTTTTCCAGGGATGTGTGTTATGCTGAGCCTTACACAGGTAGCAGAGTCACTGAGAGTGCCGGGTTATTGACTCCCATGATTGCTCGGCCAGCAAATTTGACCCAAGGCACTGACTGCAGTCTGGTTGCTATATAGCGTGCAGCACAGTCCCTTATCTCAGAGTGATCGAGAACCCTACATACTCGTACGCACAAATTACACACAAACAAAACACACCACCAGCAACTGAACCCAAATCCACTCTCAGCCCAAGACCCCACACTTACCCTCTGTCTTACAGTCATGCACACAAATACACACTGGTGTATCCACCCCATCTCCATTAATGCGTCCAGGCAGGGGTCAATCTAATAAACATGGGGTCAGTGCAGTGGTCATCAGAGGCCTGTCTATGGTGAGAGAGCCTTTAAGGTGCCTCCTAATTGTATCCCTGCGGCCTTCTAGTCTGGCTTTTTATAGCCGATACAATGTACACACAGGAGAAGGGAGGAAGGAAGGAGAAAGGCACTGTAGAAAGGAGCAGAGGTAAAGAGGTATCTCTAATGTACTACTGATGTGACTCTTTCAGAAGGGTCATGGTTTTCACCCCTTTTCTGTTGAGACCAGTTGTTTTCAGGCAACCCTAAGCTTATCCTTTGTTTTAATCCTCATGAGGAATTGTAGGGATCCATTATAATATCCTTATCTCACAAAAAAATGCAGGTCCCAACAAAAAACAAGTCTTAAGTGTGCAAATAAAGACTGAAAAAGAAATTTCATTACTGCCAGGCTTCTTTTCACTCATCTCTCTGTCTGTAAACACATGTAAATGTTTCTTAGATCCATCTATAGAGGGATGGAGCTGTTAATATCATCTTGCAGCAAACCTATTCTCCCCCTGGGAAAACAAGAGGGCACCTCAATATGGCTTCTCAAGACAGTTTTTGGACTAAGCAGCTGAGCTGCTAGCCAGCGGCGGCAGAAACAAGCCCTTATCTGTTAGCGCTGAATGGTTAGCGAGCAGGAGTAGAAACGAGTCAGGCAGCAGCTGCAGCCATGATCTGTCCTCATCAGTGATGCTCCAAGGCAGAGCTGAGGTGTTCTGTAGCAGGACTAGCTGGTGCAGGAGAAACTGCCACTGGGTTTAAGCTATCCAAGTAGAAAAGCTGGCCTGTGATACCCTAACCCCAAGGAACCTGAGTCGCATGTACCAGATTTCAAGCGACCCCAACTTGGGAACTGGCTAACCTGGAGGAGGTCAGAGGGAAACCCAGCACTGCTGCCTCCCCCCGCTACCGCCAGACCACCTGATATGTCCACTAGTTACTTCCACTCTCCATCTTCTGTCTTGCCTTTCCTCAATCAGCCCTTTAGAGTGAACGACTACCGCTCCACTGGTTTCACTTAGTGCGCCCATTGTGCATAACTGGAAGGGCTGAGATGGAGAGAGGGACGTGCAGTGGTGTTGATTATCAGGTATCCACTTGGATAACATATTAAGGCTGTCCCATTGGACTAATAGGTCATAGGCTGTCATGGCTCTCATGCTCAAGGTCTTTGGCTTGCAGGAAGAGATACAGAGCATTGTAGAAGTGGTGAGCCTTCTGAGACTAAACATCTTATCTAATGGTGTTCACTCATTTATAACAGTAGGTGTATAGGATGCAGGGATACATTTTAAATTATGTTCGAATATCCACATGCACTTGAACTCTGCTCATATTTATGTTTGTGTGTGCATCTGTGTGTCTCTTCTACATGTAGGCACAGAGAGACATGAGCTGACCTCCTGGATGAGTTTCACCTCCATCTTCAGGTTCTTCAGCGAGGTCCTGGAGGCGAAAGAAGATGAGGAGGCGGAGGAGACCTCCAACACGGTCACCACACGCAGCAGCTCCCTCAAAAACAAACACCAAGATTTGTAGAGGACCGACGACAATGACTTGGAACAAGAGGAGAAGGAGGGGGGAGGCAAGGGATCAGAGGGGGGAATGCAGGCAGGGAGGCTGAGGTTCCAGATCCTCTCTGCTATTTTTTTTTTCTTTTTCTTTCTCTCCCTCTGTAACCTCCATCTTTCCTTCTCACTCTTCTCGCTGAGTGTCATTTCTCCCTTCCAGCCCTTCCTGGCTCTGCACACACATAGCCTTGTTGTTGTAAGAGACAAGAGTACAGGGTCACCATGTATACATCACAATAACATTTTGCATTACTTCTAGATGAGCGGAACTGTCAAAGCAATATGGGCTTGAGTGTTAGCGCTTCCCGTGGGCTGTGGCCTGGCTGCGGGTACGGGCCACGGCAGCAAAGATTAAGTCTGACAGGCGCTGTGCACAATGCATTGTGGTGCACCTCTAATTGTCCTGACATCAGCCTGAACTGAGCTAATGCCCCGCCTGCCCTCCAGTCTGCACTGCTCAGTCTCTTGCTCCTCTCCCTCTTCCCCCCCGGTCCTAAAGCCTGGACTGCTTCAGCTCATGCTGTCTGGAATCTTCTGCTAAGATTTGATAACATTTTAACCTGGCCATTGCTCATTGTAATTTTTTTTTTTTTTTCATACTCACCACAAATGTTTTTAGTAAGAGTGGATCACCACTCTTAGCTGGTGACCATTTGTTGTGTGTTAACAAAGGATGTTGTTTTTATGATTCCTTCATTCTCTTAATTCCTCTGCACCTGAAGTTAGTTTTAAACTTGACTTTCTTGCTTTGTGTAAAATGTGGTTTTAACCCGTGCCATATATTCCTGGGATTGCAGTGCTTACAATAAGAGAGATCTTTTTTTTTTTTATTTCTCAACTTGGAGCTAAATTTGAATGCAATGTCTCACACACAAATTCACACTATTTGATTTTTAATATTAAGCCAATACTTCTCATAACTGTAAGTGTTTACTTTAGAATATCTCTGAGTTTGATTTGTAAAACCGTGCAGAGTCCACCTCTCTGTGTTTATTATAAATATATATCACTTTTTTTCAGTTTTATAGCCTTGAAATTGATGTCCCCAGATGATTGAATGTGATGAAACAAATAAAACAAATACAACCTGTGCTGAATATGGAAAATTCAGGACACTGAGCATATTTAAAATCACTTAAAGTCAAGCATCAAAATGGGTTTGAGGGATATCTCATTTTAACAGGAGCCAGAAGTCAGCTCACAACACTCATAAAGCCTCAATATATCGCCTTACACATGTCAGGAAATCCAAGATTTCAATATTATTCTAAGCCTGAATGATATTTCCTTAGATGTTGGAGAAATGTAACATATCTATTTTTTTCCCCTTTTTTCCTTCCACCAAAGTAGGCTACTCTTCTTGTGTACTTAGGAGTGACAAAGTCAGCTCCCTGCTCAGCTGCACATAATCTGACTATGTGACACAAACATGATAATTTTTTTCCATAAGGCTGGTGTGTTTTATAAACCACTCAAGGCTTAATGGAATACATTTCTAATGTGTCATGACATTAGTAAAAACTCAAACCGAATACTAAATCTTATGATACCTTAGACACTTTCTCAAATATATGCTTTTTTTTTTTTTTTTACTTCAAATAGTTACCATTGTTAAACTTGCACACTGTGAAATCCTGCCTCTCCTGCCCACTGTGTGTATGGTTTAAGGCTTTTGTGGATTATCTTTCTGCTGTAATGAGACAACTGTGGCTGATGGTTGCAGGCCTAATTTCCTTTTAATTTGATTCAGATCTCTCCAGGTTTCTGCAAAGAAGTTGGCTTATTATTTGATTTGATGAGTTTCATTTCAAGATACCATTGCTCATCTTTCTGCTTTTCAGCTACAATCAGTTCATTTTTCACTCCATAATTTGTATATTGTTGCCTTAGGAATAAACAAGACTCTGCTCACTGTTTTTAATAATATCCAGCAAGCCATATGTGAATGGAACTAAAGATGTAAGAGCAGCCTAAATGCAAAGCACAGTCTGCAAATAAAAGGGGACTAATTTTGCCAATTGCTCTTGAAGACATTATTTTTTGCAGATGGTTTATATGTTGTTTTGGTTTCAGAAACACGCCTATTCAGTTTTATCGTAGTACAAGCCTTTTAGATTTTATGAAACCGCGAGTGTCCTGCCAGGTCACATATTCTTCTATTCTCAAATGTTTCTCTTTTTCTCTTTTGATTCATTTCGGTTTTAAACGACTGTCTTTAAAAAATTATTCGACATTTTCTGCAACATAGTAATTACTTTACTTTTACGTGATTTATTTCTTTTTTTTTTGTAATTAATCCATAAAATCTGTCTACAGCAAATAAAATAAACTTTTGCATCCTTGTTTTTAAACTGTACCCTGTATATTTTCCTATTCCATTGTTGATTATTTTATCATTATTATTTCTCGTTTTGCTATTTATTTCCTCGGGTTTTCCTTGCAAACTACCACGATTATTATTATTATTTTTTATTTTTTTATTTTTTTTACCGGATTGCCGGTGCAGGATGGCGGACAGTACGGATGTGTAGGGGAAAAAATGAATTTTCAGAACACAGAGAGTCCGGTGCGATTGTATAAAGACAGACAGAGAGATGTTTCCCCGATCAGTGTAAAGTGAGTGCAGCGGGACGAGGAAGTCGAGCACCAAGTGAAAAGTGACCTGACTCTCACATGACAGCTATCAAATCCAACCGAGGAGTAGGAGGAGGAGGAGGAGGAGGACCATGTTAATTTGCTACCAAATAATCGACCAGTGTGAAGTATCTTATGTCACATTTCTGAACTGTCACTTTTACGTGAAGTGGTGGATAGACGTTTTAAGGGGCTGAACTTTTCAAGCATGTCCTATAAGGTCAGGCTATACACTGACAGAGAGCAGTGTCTTTAAACTGACAGGAAGGAGTGTGGCAAAAGGAAAACAAACTATAAACAGTCATTCCCCTCTTTTTGGTCATTAATTTTGGCAAAGTGACCCCCCACCCCACGCCACCCCACCCGATCCCTCCTCTCTCCAACTCAGCGAGGTTTTACAGCATCATTTGTTTTCACACGGTGAAACCGATCAGGTCATTAAACGCCCCCTCAATAAATCTTTAGAAATCTTTTCCATTAACCCCCGAACAACAAGTGGAACCAGGCGAGTCCCCCTCACACCGTGTCAGAGCGCTGATTAAAGAGAGGCATTCAATCACACCGACACTCTCACACACACGCACACACACACACACACACAAGTGAATTAGACTCAACTTTCTGCCTTAAAAGTGTTTTCGCAACTTCTTCTGGACAGGTCTGACTGAAGTGCTCTATGATATTGAGAAAGAAAATCTCTATTCTGACATTAGTGAGAATTTTCAGAGTTTAATTAAATAACCTGCCTTCAGCCCAAAGCGGTGGTGTAGTGGTGCCATGAATTATGACCTGCAGAGTCAGTTATCATCAAAGGCAGACGACTAACACACAGCGGAATAAATTATACTTTCGGCCAGGAATGATTTTATGCCTTGAGACTTTCTAGCTATCTGTGAAGTTATTTTACAGATTATATGGCAACATTAAAACTTATGTAAAGTAAGTTTAGATAGGAGAGCCTTATATGTTTCAACCCCCCCCCCCCACAACAAGGAGTCTGGAGCTTCAGCTAAATATGGACATCTGTGGCCCTGTGTCTTCACATTTGGCTAATTAGAAACTATATTTATCTTTTTCAAGTGATAGTCAGAGGGTCCTGTGCAGGTTGATCATTCATGCATCACTTTGTCACGTGTAGCTGTCTCTTCTTGTCCGTGGGGTGCTAGTTTAGGCTTATAAAAGTTCTCCCCAAGGAGGGATCCCCAAACCAACGAGACGCCGTCTGATTAGTCTGTGTTTCCCCTCGCTGGAAGTTAGCACAGCGTGTGAATGTGTAATAGGTATGACTGATCTGATTATAGGTTTCAGTCTCCCGGCTTTTGTAGTCAACTCGCGGTTACAGGCAGTTACAGACAGATCCTGACTGAATTATATCTGCAACAGAAAATAAAATCGGCTGCGGAGCTTTAGGGATAAAAAAAAAAATCCTGCCTAATGGGGGGTCTGTGCTGTAATGTCAGGTTTGTGGAGAAGTGGAGTGGGTGGGTGGGTTGGGTTGGGTTGGGTTGGGTGGGGTCCTTGACATGAAAAAGTTGGGGAACCCCCATGTGTGCTGCCACAGCCTGATATTTCAATTTTTACTTCAAGAGAGTTGTTGTCACGCTTGCTTGCTCCGGCCCACTCTGATATGGACGCCGTCCGTGCAGAAGATGAACTCTTTCCAAAGAAAGCAGGCATTAAGCAAAGTTGGAATGTCACCCCTCTGACAGAGCCCCCCCCCCCCACACACACACACACACACACACACACACACACTCTCTCTCTTCTTCAGCACTCCTCCAGCGGATCACTGTCAGATCACTATTTGCATAATTATATGCTCAGCTCAGAAGAGAAAACTAACCCCCAAATTTTACGGGTCACCTAACTGCAACAATCAATGTTTTATCGGGTATACTAAGGGAAAAAAAATATCTTTAACAATCATGATGGAGGAACTCTCTTTCTCTCCCTCTCGCCCCCTCTCTATCAATTCAATTCAATTACTTTATTGGCATGACTGCTTATCAGAAACAATATTTCCAAAGCAGTTTAAAAAAAAAAAAAAAAGTAAATTCACCCCCTACCCTTGTCTTAAAAAAAGACCCAACCAACCTCTCTTTCTCTCTCCCTCTTTCTCCCTCTCCCTCTCTCTGGGTACGTGAGCAAATACTTTTTCATCTATTGACTGGGAGAGAATGTGTGGCTTAAGCTTTGGAGGTGCATTCAAGATTGTATCCCTTCTTCCCTTCCCCTATTCTACCCCTCTTTTCTCTGCCCGACTCTATACTGTGTTTTTCCTCCGCAGAAGAGGTCTTTAATATAGGATCCGTACACCAGAGCTCAGAACTCAGTGGCCGGTTTCGTTAGACATCATTACATATTCATTGACTTGCAGAGAAACCATTTAATCCAGTGGAAACAACTCCTCTTCAATCGCCTCTCTCCTTCTCTATTCTAATAAGGACTCGCAGACTGAGACAGCACTTGGGGCCCACAGACATCACATTTAGGGAAAGAGTGTGCAGACTGGGCTTTGTTCTGCAGGGCGAGGAAGGTGCAGCACTGCTGAAAGATGCGGGTCTGGGCACAGGTGTCGCACCAAGTAGGGTGCTGCACGGACCCCTTTGTGGGGTGCCGGAGTCCCCTATGCTTTAATCTCAATCTGTATGAAATGATGTGCCACATATCACTCATCATATATATATTTCTATTATGCGCAACTGCAGGAAAACACAAGTGACTGATTTATTTTAGACAACCTCCAGAAAAAAAAAAAAAAAAAAACTTTTTTCTGAGGAAAATCTTGTTCAAATATCCTAAACTTAGGCTACTCCACTCGCTCTCGCGCGCGCGCGCGCACGCACACACACACATATATCGAATGACCCGCTATTCTTCTGCCTTTGCTCTCACCTGTCTGGGCGCGCCTATGAAAAAGCACCATTATAACCATAAAGTGTGGAAATATGCTAAGCAAAGCGGCTGTCCCAGCACAATCGCAATTCCCTATAGGTTAGCGTAAGAAGAGCAGGGCTTGTAGCGAGGAGGAAAAAAAGCCTTAAGAGACCAAAATCACCACGAAACACAACTAGGCTGAAGTCCCAACAGGAATATGAGACTAATGTTACCGGAATATTGTCGTTATTATTCGTTGGTATTTTATTTTCTCGGCTTTGCTGTCTAATACTTCTAAGTAGCCACTACATCAGCAGCATGGCCTAATGTGCGTGTGGTGCGTGCTTGAGGATCCTGGCATATAATGCTCCGATTGTGGGACAGCTGTTGGCAGAGCTATTTTACGGTGTTCAGTCCATTTGGCTTTAATAGCAGCTTTCAGGCGGACCGCTACTCTATCCCCTCACCGCCCCCTCAATTACACCTCCTCTGATACTCTGCTGGCCTAAAGACTCCTGCAGTAAAAAAAAAAAAAAAACACCCTCTGAAATGCAATACATTTGAAGAATGGGCTCTGACTTTTAAGATTTGGGGCTACACTCTCTGATGATTTCAGGGAAGAAATGTTAGGCAAGCAGTGATGATGAAGGAGGGAGGAAAGGAAGTATAACACAGCTCATTGGCCTAGTTTAACAGGCCACCGACGACTTACTGGGGAAAATTGGTCATTTCGGCTTGATGAATGGCAGTGGAGATGAAGGGGCTCTAGGTAGGCCTGTGATCGGGGCCTTTCTCAGGCTGTAAAATCTCTGAAAACTCAAGACCAATAATGCGTGTTATTTAGCACGCTGTCATTTGTCAAAATTCAAATATATTGACAAATGCCAATTCTAATTACACACACGTCTCTCTGTGTGTGTGTGTGTTTGTGTGTGCGTGTGTGTGCGTGTGTGTTTGTGCGTGCGTGTGTGTGTGTGTGTGTGTTTCTAAAACACGCCAACAGCAACTGTAATTGTTGTAAGTAACAATATATCTCTTTTCGTAAAAAATGCACAGAAGAGAGAGTAAAAGTAAACCTGCTCACAGGTCTCAGTCATCGGTCCTACTTGACTTCCAAAAAAGTTTATTTACTATATCTATTCTTTATTTTACAACCAGTTGATTGTAAAGCCTTCCTATCCTGTCGATATAAATACAAATTGTGTTGTTAAAGTTTAAACACAGGAGCGATATTTTATCATAAATAATAAAATGCAGAGGAACTCAATAGTTTTTTTTAATGAGTAGGAATGTTTTAATTGAAATTTATAGATATATTTATAATAATACCGACCTAATATCCTTCACTAAAATATTAGAATAAATAATATGATAGTATTAAATCCACACTAGACAAAATATACCTTATTTTAAAGATAGGCTACTATATAAAATGATTTGTATCGTAGATCAGAACAGGTAACAAACTAAATAGGCCTACAACTTCATAAAAAACAAAGGCTCAATTAAAAAAATATATATTAATGATTTGAAAACCTCCTGGATAACCGATTATTATAAAGGAAGCCAATGAACAATAAATGGATGGAATTGAAAAACAATAATTAGCCTATACAATAAAAAAAATCAATCGAAAAAAGGAAGTGGTTGTAGTTAAGACTTTGCATAAAATAATTATAAACGAAAATTAAAATATATATGGTCAGTCTTCAATTTATTCAGTCTTTTAAAAGTTTACTGAGGGTTTGTCAAAAAAAAAAAAGAAAAAAAGGTTTTCATTGGAAAGTGGCTAATAGTCCACTCATAGGGGATTCCCCTCATAATCCTTTGTGTTGGTGCTAACAATAACTCCAGAAGTGTATTGTCGTCGATAAGCAAAATTTGGTGCGTAGTCTTATTTTAAAAGACCATAATAAATCGAAGGAGGTCGACTGTGTATGAAATAATATTTCTTTCACTTAAAGCAACGAAATAATGAGGTATTTCCAGAAATCCTGAAAGTACAGTCCTCCCTAAATCAATATCATATTGGAGCTGGAGAAATATCGATTAGTCTGTGGTTAGAGACGAGGCCTTGACTTACACTGCAAAAAAAAGGCTTTTAACTAATCACCAGCCACATATTCCTTCTTAGAATATTTTTCTTAAATACGCGAAAACGTATTATACCTGAGTAAGTGTCACGTGGGTCAATATTTCTCACTTCATTTTTAACCTGTTCATTAAATGTTGTTTAATTAAATATTTTTGAAATGGTGTAAAATAAGGCAAATAACTGAAGTCATATCAGTTAGAAACAACAACAACAACAACAACAACAACAACAAAAAGTTACCCTGAAGTGGAATAATCTCATCTTTAAGATTGTTCTCACTCCCTCAGATGAACAAACACTTCAAAAAGACTTCAACTGAGATTGAAAACTGCGTTAAAACAACTATTTTGCAGTGTATCTCATCCACTACACACCATAAACCACCGTCTCCTCTCTTTTGGGTTTAAAATCTCAGAGAAAAAAAACACAAGAGTGCAATTCGATATTAAATCACACATTATAGATGAGTTTCATCATGTGGACGCAGCCCTCCGAGGATAAACACGGCAGTGCGTGGGGTAAGAATAAGATCCAGGTTATTATTACTGAGGGAGCGGCCTTTCACTGGCAGCACCCTGCATCCTCATTACATCCACCCCAAAAAGAGATGAAGGTCTAAATGAAGTTATTGCCATCCAATGAACTCAAATTAGCCGGGCCACACCATGACAGACAGCTCGGATGGATGGAGGGGGTGGGGGGTGGGGGGGTGGCGCGCTTGGAGGAATATAAGGTAGTGGGATTGGCAGGTGTATGTTTTGATGTGCATTTCATGGTTTGCAGGGCCCCTTAAGTGAAGTTGAGTTCATTTTGAATCTCCGTGGTTAAGCGAGTTAATATACTTGTGTTATTAAAGGGCCTGCAGTCACCTTGCAGCCTGCTCTGTGATGCCTAACCCCTCCCTCCCATCCCGGCGGCTTAGACTTTGTTCCCATCTATTTCATTTCTTTATCAACCATTCAAATATAACGTTTCTCTGCCTCTCTCTCTCTCCCCTCCACAATCTCTCCATCCAGTTGAATAGCTTACTTTCCTGTCGCTAAGGTCCTCATTGTGTTTGCTACCTGAGTCAGCAGGGAGGATGAAAAGAGGAGAGTCTGACGGAGGAAGGACGGGAGGAGAGGAGTAGTTTGACATGCAGGGAGGGAGACAGAGGCGATGATAGGCGAGGAGGGTGGGAGGGGGGGGTCTGAGTGAATTTACCTGCTCCTCCGGTGGCGAGCCGTGTGTGTGATAGTGTGTGTGTGAAGTTAACAACACAGCGGCCAACTCTACTTTATTGCTGTTTATCCCCGCAGCAAAAGCTGTCAGGTGGTGACAGATTGGCAGCATCTCTAATCAGTGCCCTCTTCACTCCTCTCTGAGATCCCCTCTCAACTCATTCGCTCCTGATCTCTCACAAATGGATTGTTACTAATGGCATTTATTCTTTGGATAACACATATAGCGCACATATAGATAAAGTCCAACTTTTTCACGTTTATATTCCAACTACGTCCAGATACATCGTTTTATAGGTGAGTCGTAGGCTTAATTGTTTAGTGTGGAATGAGTTGCGATGAGTATTTGAAAATATAGAAATATTATAAAAAAAATAAATAAATAAATAAAATAAAGTTGTATAACATAAAAAAAACATTTTCAATGGAGCAAACTCAGCAAAAGGTATAAAATGCAACTAAAACAGAGAAGTTATTTTCTTCAGGAACAACTATTTCTGCCTGATAACAATTTACAATAAAAACATCCAATTAAAATTCAAATATTTTCTATATTCTGCAGAATCTGTAACAAATTAAATGCAGCTCATTTCAGGCAGCTGGGGTGCAAAAGAAAAATAGTTTCATAATAACATCGTGTTTTATCTGAACATTGCAAATAAAAGTATATGTATATATATATATATATATATATATATATTTGCATTTCATGGATCAAAAAGATACATAAAACAAAATATTCTTTGATCTTGTCGAGATGAAAAGCACATTGTTTACGTCTCTACTGACCATGCAACCTTTATGTCCACGACTATTCAATATTAATATTTATAGGATTATAATAACACTCCAATAAATTATCCAGAAAGTTATGATTTTACCTAAACTTTTGACCCTCCATGGATAACTGTACGTCTGTGGGTTTTATAATAAAA
>NW_019174272.1:3086599-3126599 GCF_002260705.1 Seriola dumerili | reverse complement strand
AGGGCGGGTGGTGACTCCCCCCACTTGACAAAATCAATCGATACTATCACTCTCAAGCTCCATCACGGCGTTTTACTGGAGATGTGTATGTGTACCACAAGCAAACAATACATCTTCTGTCGAGTGCATAGTTGCGAATCAATTTCAAAAATGATATATATATATATATAGTATGTCTGATGCTCTAGTGCTGCTGAGAGGTGTTAAGAGGTGGGTTTTGACCAAATAATAATAATAAAAAAAACAGAACAAAAGTGGAATCGTGTGTAAAATGGTCAGTAATATGCTTCCAACACTTCCATCCTCACCCACGCGAGGTAATCTTCCCTACTCTTCCTCACCGCAGCCCATTGTTTCATATACAAAGACAGAACTAAGTTGTCAACCCTTTAACATCATTGCTGTTAATGATAGTGCAATAGCAGCGAGAGCAGTTCTAGCCACATACAATATAAGCAGTAATAACGGCAGCAGTGTTTAAAGCCTGGTCGCGAGTTTAGGGGCACAGACACTATAGTGCAGCAATCAGTGAACAGCTACATATCTAAAATGGTAAAGTGTCTCCCTTTAATTCAACCGGCGGATTCTTGTTGGTCTTATTCATCTTAGTCCACATTTTACCAGGTTAGAAAAACCTTGTAACGTGTATTAAACGTATACATCAGTGGCTGCTGTAAACTGAAAAGCTTGTATAATTCTGGATCATTTAATTAGACATCTACCCAAGCTGAATTGCGAATACAAAAAAACATTTTTGTTCGTTTTTTTTTTTTTTAGGTCTGGGGAGTAAAATAAATCTACATTTCCAAGGTTGGCACACCACTTAAACACAACATTGAAGTGTAATAATGCTAAAGCCAACATGTGAGTGATTAGTCGGCTTTTGCAATGATATATGAACCGAGGTGTCAGGGGCAAAAATTCTCATATTCGTTATCTTGTCATTCGCCCCCTCGACAACCAGCAATTTGTGACAATTTTCGCTCGGTTAAGGCTCGGTCAGTAATCCCCCACAGCTTCCACGCTGAAAATAAAGTTTGGTCTGCATGGGCACACCTATAACTAGGCCACTAATATAGTTTTAGAAATAATTAGAATGAAATTGTGACTCCTTCCACTGTAATGCACCTCATCTAATTGTATTACATATACATAATGATGAAGTGATAAGTGTGTGTGTGTGTGTGTGTGTGTGTGTGTGTGTGTGTGTGTGTGTGTGTGTGTGTGTGTGTGTGTGCGTTATATGTGCGGCAGGAGAGCGCATTAATCGATTTATTAATTAATGGGGGAAAAAGCATTTGCAGTCTTATTATGTGTTCTGACATTATGTGATATTGTTTACGTGATCTACTATTCTGTGGTGAGGAGACTGTAAGGAATGTAATAAGAATCTGGTCATTGATGGTTTATTATATAAAAAAAACTGAGATTTATATAAAATATAAAACAAACATTTAAAATATTAGTGTGACACGCTGCCTGTGTCTTCTGTTGTTCTAAGAACACTGGTGTTCAGTGTGTCATTCAGTTGCAGTGCATACAGCATACATAGCTACATTACATTCATACTTTTTCTTTTCTTTTTTTCCTCAGGAGTAAATCCTTGACATTCTGCACTATTACCAAAATTGTAGTACATAGCCTAGTAATCAGAAAATTATAGGCTTGCTCCATGGCAAAGCCCTGCTTCGGTTCTATGAAGAATCCTTTTAGAAAGGTTCACCATCTCTTCAGCATTATGGTGCTATAAACAACACCGCGAGATTACATGAAATGCTCCACATCAGCAGCACTAAAGGAACTTCCTGACAACCACGCTCTGGCCTCCTCGTTTGAATTCTTCCATTATTTTATTTGCACAAACCAGAGGAAATGACTGAAGGGGAGAACCTTGGAAAGCCCTTCTTTTGTACACCTAAACCTCTATGATCCACTTTATGAACCACATGTTTTATTTTCTGCTACATGTTCTGCAGGCCATGCCATAGTGGTGAAACCCCACCTTCCTTACATACCCGTCGCCTGCGTGCAAAAGGAAGAGTGAAGATGTGACGGGGCGTATTTGAAGTATGACGAGCTTTGTGGTCTACTCCTTTTCATTCCCTTGCCTCAAATATACGCCCGCTTTCAAATAAGCCTCTTTGGCAATCCCATGCCGACCCCCCCAACACACACACCCCCTGCCACCTTGACATGAATGGGCGACTGACCTTTAGGGCCGTGTCCACTCTGCGGTCCAGTTTTATCCAAATAAGCCTTCTTCCCCCACCCTGCCTCAGACGGTGCCAGCAATTCTTTACTGATATCATCAGCGGATGCAAATGAATTTGGACGGGGTGGGGGGTGCAGGAGTGGAGGGGGTGGTGTTGGTGGTGTAGTCATGGACAAAATACCACACTGGCTGCAGAATGCTGCATGTGGAGAGATGGGAATATTGAATACCCCGCCACCAGAACCATCCCCGAATTCAATAATGCAGAAAAAAAAGAATACACATTCCTATTCCAGAAATCTTGGCTGTGAAATACCACCAAGAAAAATCGCCATTCAAATGAGATGCGTTTATTTCTGCATGGCCTTTGAAGAGAAGAGAGGGGTCGTGTCACTCAAAAGAAGGAAAGGGCCACTCCGTTATAACCCCCCTCCTATTTGCTCTCCCTCTCTCCCACCCTTCCCTTACCCTCTTCTCTCGCTCCTACCGACCCCCACTCACTCTGACGCGCGCGCGCGCACACACACACGCACGAAAGCGCGCACATTTTCACTATAGCACGCTGGCATTGGGGGCGACACAGAGGCTAGATTAGAGCTTTGCTCCTTTAACAAGGGAGAGGAGGCACTTCTATAATCACAGCGGCGGTATGTGGGGCCACAAAGAGTTTGCAACCACAGGGCGACTGGTCTTCTGTAGAGTGGTCCAAGCCCTGGGCAAGCCAGAGAAACGCTCTATCCAACGTATTACCAGGATCAAAACACAGTGGTTATAGTGCGTGAAGAGGTTATTAACCCACAGAGCACAGCAAAAGACCACCTCTATATCTCCAAACAGCATAACCCTGGCGTAGCCTGACTTAAGACAATTCACCACGTCAACATGGCCAGAACACAGCGCGAATGATCAAGTAATTATTTAGTATGTATGGAGAGCAATGCATCCCTTGTTGACGATTTAGAGTGTGTTCCTGCACGACTACTGGCATCCCCTCCCTCCCTTAAGCACAGCAGTGTAACATGGACATACAAATTTGATGGATGGTGCTGAGTAAGATGGAAAAAAGACGTGTATTTATCAACATGCCGCATGTCCTCTGAGGTGGATGAGAGAGAGAGAGAGAGAGAGAGAGAGAGAGAGAGAGAGAGAGAGAGAGAGAGAGAGCATCAACCATGGAGACTAAAGGGAGTCAATGGGAAACCTTACCACTGTCAGGAGCGGTTCTCCGTGGCATAGATGAAAAATACCCCTCAATGCATCGTTTCAGTCAATCATAACAGACCTACAGCAACCTCTGCAAGCAATCCAGGTAAACACAGATAGTAACAATATGAGCAGCAACTGTCACAGTAAAACAGTCCACAACACTGACTAGATAGATAGATAGATAGATAGATAGATAGATAGATAGATAGATAGATAGATAGATAGATAGATAGATAGATAGATAGATAGATAGATAGATAGATAGATAGATATTTGTCTCATGCAGACAGATGTAAAATAATCACACAATTCGAGATTTGCTTTGTTATATTCAGATAATTATTTCATGAGTATCTACACAAATGCTCTGAGAAAAAAATAAATAATTATTCCACAGCAGAGACAAACGTGCTTTCATCATGTCATACTAAACCTAATATGGTAATAAAATATAAAACGGAATTAGACTATTAACCAGATCCTTAGCAAATGACATTCACATGTGTTTAGTGGGGAGGCTGGATACCTGCTAAAAAGCTTGCCAATTTATTGTCAGTGGATAATATAGCAAAGAACTACAGAGGGTATAGGCTCAGTGGATTATATCTTTACAAGCATTATTCTGCCTGAGTGACTGGCTGAGAAAAAAAAAACGCACAGGCTACAACAAAGATTGGTCAGGCATGAATGCGGCCTGTGTGTTTTGTCTTCATAACATATTAATCCATCAAACCATGAAGTGGGGACTATTTGAGCCCTATACTTTAATGAGATTTTTTTAAAGATTTTTTTTTCTCCTTAAAAGTAAACTTCAGAGCACTTTAAAAAAAAACTTTCAAATGCAAATAAAGTAGAGCTAACTATTGGCCAAACTCTTTTTTCTTCCTTTTTTCTTTTTTTTATTTTTTATTTTTGCATATAATGCAGCGAAAATGGGTCACCAATAAATTCTGTCTCAGCATTGATGTAATTGCAACAAAATGCTGCTGAGTAAAAAAATTGAGGAGCTCGCTGACTGCGGTGGCACAGTCACACACCATCTGGAGTGTATTAGAAAGAGAAGCCGTAAATATTGCTGAAAAGCCCAGGCGTTATCAGGTATGTAAGCCCAGGCCTTGCTTGCATGGCCTCCCATATGTTGACATAATCAGACTGTGGGGATGTCTATTAAAACGTATCTGAATTTAATAAATGAACACAGTAATTAAATTCAATTTGTTTGTGCAGATCTCCCAATGACTCCCAGTGTTGGTGTGTTTACATTTCTGAAGGGGTGGATTATTATGAGATGAAATGCTGCAGGGCTCAGGGGATGTTATCACAGTGCTGAGGTTGGCTGGTACGTTCGGACCAGAAGCAACAGGTTAACTGGCTTCAGCTGCAACTTTGCCCCAAATTTCACCAACTTAACAGCAAATCATTAACACGCGCCGGCATGAGTTATTATTAAGCCGCTTTGTCTTTGTCAATGGTATCACTTTGCCGCCGAGAAACATACACACATCCTCTCAAACCTGACAGAAGGAATGAGGAGTTCCTCTTGAGCTGCAAACACTCTGTTACATCCGATTCACGCTTTCCCCCTTTAAAACCAAGCATTTCCTTTCAGACCATCCGGGTCTCTTTTTTTTTTTTCCTGGTAGTGTCTTTGATTTATTCCACACAGCATTTATACACGTGCACACACACGCGCGCACACACATGTAAACACCTCAGTTCATGCGAACAAGGGTCCGTATACTCTACACACCAGTGAGAAAACTTGCACTTTGGAGTTTAATGCCACGTGCTGATGAATTTCTTGTTGGTGACAAGCGCCCACACACACACACACACACACACACGCATATATACGGATACACACACAAACATAGACACACGTCCATCCTCTTTCACTTTTTACGTATATATCCCTCCTCCCCTTTCTCTCACACTTCTCTCTCTCTTTCTCACTCACTCCCCCTGGCTTTATCCGTTTCAGACCGAGGAACACACAAGAACACTGTGCAAAAGACACACACACACACACACGCACACACACACACATACATAGAGGAAAGAGAGAGAGGAGGAGAAGGAGAGAGAGAGAGAGAGAGGGAGAGGGACAGAGCGTCAAAATGAGCCTTACTTTTTTTTTCTTTTCCTGCCGTGAATCTTCATCCATCTTCACTTGATCCAACCGTTTCTTCCCCTGTGCTAAAAAAGTCTGTAGTAATATGCTCGTGCGCTTTAATTAATATATTTCTGGGCTGTGTCCCGAACCCAGAAGCTTTAGAGAGGGAAGAGGAGTGCAGATTGAGACATATTGAGCCCGCTTTAAAAGGATCATTTCATCATGTGGGAGGTTGGGACACACAAAGTTTGGACCCGTGACTGGCATTCCGGAGAGACATGCATATTTTAAAACAACAAAGCAAGACAGAGACCGGGGGCCCCGGGGTGGGAGGGGAGAAAACTTGGAAAGAAGTTACTATCAGATGAACAGCTGTCATTGTTGGGCAAGACTTGAGCGCATATTAAGATATAGTCATCTGAAAAAAAGGAGCTTGTCCAAGTAATGTCAAGTCGCTGTATCACTCATTCAAATCTTTCCAGTTTTCAATTTATTCATTCGAAAATATGTCATTTCTAAAATATTCCAAATGTAAATCAATTGTAGACTAATACAAAAACACAGCTTTAATTTCACAAGTTCAGAGATTTTGGATTTGTATCTTATTTTATTTATTTATCTGTTTATTTATTTATTTGACTGTTTCTGCTCTTGCATCATGATTGAGTCTGTATGTTTATTTTATTCTACAGTTTATAGTGAAGCCGTGAATAACAGCTTTAATTCAGAACTATTGGATGAATTCTTTAAAAGAAAACATTTTCTGTAATTGTGACGCTAAATGGAGCCAAATGTCCTAACTAAGTGGAAAAAAAATATTGATCTACTATTGAGTTGGGAATAAAATGATCATCATTTACCTTCTCATAATGAAGCACACAGGCTGTAGATTTTTTTTCTTATTTTCAAATATCTAAATAATAGCAGTTAAAGTTGCAATTTAAAACGTCTCCCACTTCTATTTTGTCAAGTCACACACAATTGTATCTCTCCCAAGTAAAGCCAGTGTGCTTAGCGCTGTCACTTCTGCACAGCTTTTACAACATCACCCCCCCATCACCCCCCCAACTCCCTTTTTTTTCCTCTGCTTTACTGGAAGGTTTTCTCTCTTGTGCACGGGGTCCATTCGTGCAACAAGAGTGGAGAAGGCATAAATAAAAATGTGTTGGCTGTGACGAGAGATCTGTCCGCTGGAAATGAAGGGCCAGGGGAAGAAGACAAAGGGGGGAAAATGCATGCAGTGGTGTAGAGCTGGATATCTCTGTTAGTTGTCAGCGTTTAGTCCATGGCTGTGGAATGCTAATGAGTGAGGTCTCTCTCCCTTTCTCTCTTTCTCAGCCCCCCCCCCTCCCTCCTGTTCACCCCCACCGCCCCCACCACCCCACCTCTCCTCTCTCTCTCTCTCTCTCTTTCTCCCTCTCTCGGGGAGAAAAAGCGGATCGATAGCTGACCCGATGGTTTTGGCCAATGCTTTATTTATCTGGCCAGGCAATGATATTATCAGCCTTGAACGTTATATACAGCAGACGTCTTCCTAAATCAACACAAAGGGATCCGCTTACACAGCGATCCGGGCTTTCTCACAACCACCTCTCTCTCTCTCTCTCTCTCTCGCTCGCTCACTCGGCCAGTAGCGCGCGCACACACTCGTACGTAAGCTGCTAGATACAAGCTTTTACGCACGGGCATGCAAAGAACGCGCCCGCACACATACATACAGAAAGACCTCACACATATAAAAAAAATCCTACCATTGCCTACACACAGTTACGACAAACTTGCATGTGCGGACACACACATAGGCACACACACACGCACGCACGCACGCACGCACGCACGCGAACACGGGCGTAGGGAGGCGTCCCCGGGAGGCATCCCCTTATGTTACATTCACAACTAGGGATATTTTATACCCCGCAGGGCTGGATTTGATCCATGGCTTAAAGGTTGCCTATGAGGTCCGCGGACAGATCTCAGAACAGCACACTGTAATCATAAGATATGCCTCTCTTCATTGACTGTGTACAGTCAATACAACAAGGAACTCGGGCTGTTTGCTGAGATATAACGCAAACATCTCGCGGGAATCCATTTAATTTAGGACATTTGTCCTCTCTGTGCCGTTCCCAGCCATTTTTGCAAGCTCGTGCGGATGAGGTGTGTGGCAGACACGGCGAAGCACTTGTTGTCTTGTGTTGTCATCATTTTTACGCACAAGACAATATGAGAAATAAGCCGTGTCATACTTCAGAGGGCCCCCCATTCATACACGGAGCCGCTATTTGGAAATTGTTATTGTCTCAAACAACAGTATTTGTCAAATGTGACCGGGAAAACCAGGCTACTATAAGTGAAATGAAGTGACGTGTAACGCCAATAGGACATTTCCACTGCTGCATAAAAACCATTGGCTTGCATTGAGGGTTTTGGAGGAACAGGTTCGCTGACAACTTAGGATAATAAATGTTTCGCTTTCAGACAGATATCTCAAACGTGAAATCGCACCCAGCTGCTTGTGTAAAGCAAACAAATAGCCCCCCGTGTTAGGAGTCCTCCACTTGTGGTTTGATGAATGAAACCAGACAAAGGTAAATGGTTATTTAACTCATTTCGCAGTAACACTTTGGTAACCGGAGTTTCCGAAATTACAGAGGCACAAATGGGGCCTATAGTGTGCCACATATCCATCTCCTTTACCCACCACAGCTATAGTCCAATCTGACGGTGCATTTACTTCCCTCTTACTGCACTTTGTACTTTTACCTTCTCCTTTTATTTAATTCAGTGCGAGTATTAATAATGTTGTCATCCCCACAAAGGAGAAGAAATTTCTAGTTTAGAAATAATAAAAATAGAGATGATATTTAAAGCTTATTAATTCAATATTTGAAGTGTTGCATAATGTACTAATTTGAGCTTCTGTCAAAGTGGAGAGAGTCAAAAATGGTCCACAGCCTAAATAGAAAATAACACTTTTCCTAGAGTCCTCATGTGTTTTGCTTGTATTGCCTGTACAGAAACGTTAATTAGGAACACATGCCACCATTTCATCTGTTTTTGAACTATTGCTTTATATAGCCTGTAGTGTAACAATTGTATAACAGAATGCTCTCAGCAAGAGGATAAAAGATAGTTACTCTAGAGGGATTTAGAATACATTATGTGGAGACAACCAGCTGAAAGCTGCGTTTAATAACCCAACAAACAATTTAGTCCAGATCTACACAAAACAAAAACGACCTGGGCTGTTGTGACGGCCATGGTGATGCCATATTCATTCTCTTTGAAAAACAAACATTTAATCTCACATGCAGTCCTCTTCGCCGTCCAGGAAACGATCCTCTGGATTATGTAAAACAAAAACAAAAACAAAAACAAAACGTTAAATAATTCCTGTGCTTCAGTAATTATCTGTGCGTTTTAGAGGTTGTTGGTTCCGTGTGTGTCTATTGTTAATTTTGCTTGGTTAAATTCAGCGTTTTCTGCCTCTAGTGTAAAGCAGACAGGAAAAGCCCCATCAGCTCATTTATTCTGCAACTTTCACCTGACCTACAGCTGCGGCGGCAGAATTATTTCCACAATAAGGAAACAACGATCCAACCTGAAGAAATATCACATTTATGTTTGTGCAGTAGCCTGAGCAACAGCAAGGCGTCTGACAACTGACCCAGTGCTGCAGACAGGTCGACTGGGAGTTAACAGGTACAATATGCACGAACAGACATTAATCACGAGAATGAGAAATGTGTTCTTATGAGAGAGCATCTGAGGACAAGCTAAAGCACAACCTATAGCATCATTCCAGCATGACCGCCAACTAATGAATACCTTAATACTGTAGCCTTTGAACGAGACAGGCAATACAAACAAATAACCCACTGGCAGAAATACCCCTCCCCCAATCCGATAAGGCAGATGACAAATATGGCCATATCAAATTCATGCATTGCAACGTGCTACATGCAGTTCTGCCCCTGTCCTCCTGTCCCTCATCACTTCCAGTCAGCAGATGAAGATGTGGGCAATGTGGCGCACACGCAACACGTCTGATGATGAAGAAGGGAGGACTAACAGGCAAATTTAATAATTGTCACACCGAAACCCCCATTTTCTTCTTCATGACGCCTTCCAGTTTATCGCATTTGATCAGTCTAGGTGTGAGTGTAACGCAGTAATGACAGTGAGGGTAGATCCAGGTCCATAACTGGGCTTCCTGTTTCATTTGGAGACAAAAAAAGAAGGAACGCACACACAGAGACAGACCAACGCAAGGACAGAAACTCTATGTAACCCATCTAACACATTGAGGACTTATCGATGTACTCATTACACTCTGAATGTATCAGGCAAACCCAAGGCCACATCTCTTTCTGTCTCCCTCTCTCTCTTCCTCACACACACACACACACACACACACTTGCCTTCATTCTAGCACGTTTCCCCTCTCAATTGTCTTTGCACTGCCTCCATAGTCTCTTTACCTCTCTTTCTCTCTCTCTCTCTCTCCCTCGCTCTCCCTCTCCTTCCTCCTCTCTATTCCCAGCCAATGCATCACACTCGGTGTTCCTATCGACTGGCTTACATGCTGTAAAATACATTTTCCAGATTGATCACGCATATCACAGCAGCTTTGCAGCGGGGCCTAACCCTTTTGCAAAAAAAAAAAGAACGACGCCCACATCAATACTGAGGCATGCACTATCAAGGCAGAGTTTTTAAGAAACGGGGGTGGGGGGGTGGGGGGTGGAATATTGTTTGGTTTGTGGAGAATCACCTTGATTAAGCCACAGGAGGTAGGATAGAGGTGGCTCTGTGTGGTGCGCAGGCTTCCCTTGCTGTCTGGGAAAAATATTAAACATTAATGCGCTCACAGGCTGGCAGAGAGCTCACTGCTGTAGTTCCTCACGTTTAGCCTCCCCTCCTTTGTGCTCGCATTGCCAGTTATGTCAGTGGGTTTGTTAAAATGTAAGGTATGCAACCATTGTGTAATTATACCACTCTTAATCCCGTGTATCACCCCGTTGTCACTGATAGGTGTAATAGAGGTAAACAGTGTATTCAGAATTATACGTCTCAGTGTAAGACAACTGTAGGCTGCACTTGCGCGTTTCTTATAGAAGCCAGGAGCGCACAGACACAAGACATTTCCTCAGATGGTTCAAAACAAGCCCGAGCATCTTGACATTTGCTTCCAGGAAAATGCTTGAGAATGAGACATCGTTGCCTATTTCTTTTTTTTTTTTTTTTTTTTTTTTTTAATAGTACAGTCACCATCACACAACTTCATCAACCGACCCTTCTGCAAAAAGCTGCATCATGGAGTAAGCAAATTGAAGGCAACAACCAATAAAATTCAAGAAACAATGAAAATTTTCAAGACGAAACAAACAAAATGTATTTGAAATGATATATTAAAAGTGCTTTTGATTTTCATGTCTCTCCTCTTTGACTGATGATCGACTCCACGCGCATTCATGGCCCGGGGAAAAGGCGCCCCAGACGTCCTCTCAGTAAAAATGTCCTGGAGGTCAGTTTGCTGCTGTTGCAGGTCCATCGTATCAATTGGGAAAAAAGTTCAACCATCAGTGGTGATATTGTCATAGCGATTAGACTGTTTCTTATTTGTCTAAATTTCTTTATTTTTCTGTTTTTAAATTCTCACTTCAATTTTAATTCTTGGAGAACATAGCTTCGACAACATATATCGCACTCATTATAAGAAGCAAAAGGTTATATCAAAAAATTATTAGTATAGAATCACAGAAACCCTGGTTTAGAACCAGAAAAAATACAAAACAGAGAGGTACATAGACACAGGACAATTCTTATAATTGCTTGGAAACATTATTTTCCCGCTAAGTCTTGATTCTTTTTTTCTTACTGCGCATATGATGTTTTTCATTTTATTTGTATTTTTTACAAAAAAGGAAAATAAAGACTAGTATTTTACAAAATGAAGAGTATTGTTCTTGAAGATGAGGGTGGATTTACACAGGTGTAAAGTCCAGTTCCAATATTTTTCTGTACATAATGTATTCCATCACAGTCCCAGAAGACAGAAAAAAAGTAATGTCTTCCAAGTTTCTCAGAAAAGGTCCTATATATAGTCTTCTTGAAGGAGGATGGGGTGAGGGGTGCTGAATTTTGGTCCTTTTTTTCCTCTCTTTTTTCCACTTTCTTATAAGGATCATTGGATGGACATGTAAGGCCAGTTGAAGCTGCTCCCGGATAATAGCATATCCCTGATGAGGGTTTCAATAGGAGTTTTACCTACCAAGCGGACGAAGAACAGCTGCTCGATTACCGACGAGGAGACGGTGCGCAGAGAGGGCAGCCGCAGCAGGAGCTTCCCAAAGCGGCTGGGCTGGTTCGGGTACTGGCTCCTCACGTACTCCTCCAGGGCGCACTGGGATTTCTCCTGTAGGCTCTCGATGTGAGCAGCGTCCGACAGGCCGCAAGCGTCTGAGAAGCACACACACCAAAAACACTGTGGTTAGGCTCGTCACTTCTCTCAAACCACAAGGTGCAGCAATGCTGTGGAAAAAGTACCTGAAGCTGATATTATTTTGTCGTTAAACTTAGACATGTCGAGGATCAAGTGTAAGAATACATGTAGACTTAAAATATATTATTGAAATTATATTTTAAAAATATATCAGCCTCTCAGGTCAGCAAACTTAGAGAAGCACAGAGAGCTCATGAGAAACCGTGATATTAAATACACACGTTACTTTTTCATTACAATTATTTTTAAATGTATGGCACTCAAAATACATGCCTGGCGAATTGGCTTCTTATTTCTGTGCAAAATATGAACACAAAACCACATGGTCATTTTTTTTTTTTTTTTTTTTTTGCCTCACGTGGGCTTAGCTCTGGCAAGTGCACACTTTGCCATTCCCAATTTACGTCCTGCAAAAGCGCTCTGGTTATCATTCAACATCAGCCTTTACGTGTTATTGACAAAGTGGAATGAACAAACACACTGCCCAAACATGCTACATCACACTGAGCGAGTGGGACTGTCATACAGAATAAACAAGGGGCTTGCTGCTGGAGTAGTGGATGCACACAGCACAGTGGAGGATATCTCTGCCTGCTCTTACAACAATCAACAAGAATGTGCAGCTAAATGTGGTGAAAACGGTGGTTGTGAGCGTGTATGAGGAGGAACTGATGGGGCAATAGAGCAAAGGCGAAAGGTAGGCTATAGGCCTAAAGGCCGCTGCTCTTGATGTCTGGACTCTGGGGATTCAAGTATAAGGAAACATAAACGGCACTGATGAATCTGAAATTACACTGGATGTAATGTGACCTAATTACTCTGCAGTAAGCTGTTAAGTCATTTCGCTGCTCTTCTCTCCATAGACCACTCTTGGCCTGTTTTTCGATGGAGCCTATAGGACAGGCCGCTGGAAGCAATCAAATTTATTAGAGGAGGTGAAGTCAATAGTCACGCAGAAGCGACATAAAATGTCAGAAAATGAGCCTGTGCAGCAAGAACGCAGGCGAGGCGTGTGTTTTGGTGCTCACTGGTGGGTTATGCAGCCGTGTGCAGCCACGCTTCAGTATAGACAAAAGCATATATGGCTTGTTAGTGTCTTACGACGTTTAAGTCTGTTATAAAGAGGCACTGTTTTTCACACAGCCCAAGCAAGCATGCGTGTTCTAGCCTACTGCTTATAAACTGCTGTAAACGCGAGCAGCATAACCGCTGACGTATATGGTCCCACATGGAGTCTAGGCTGTCCTTAAAACATTCTGTATTGAGCTGTGTATTTGTGGAAACTACACAAGGAATACTGCTTTAGTTTTCAAGCACTACTACATTAAAGACCGGACAGAGGCTTTTAAGAGTCTTCGTGATTTCTCACTGCTATAATTCACTATGGCCAGACACAATAACCTTATGAACCCGGGGGCAACGCTGAGATCTCGGGGTGATTTACTGCGACCTTAGTCCGGCCGGTCAGTGCCCCACGTATGCAAATCCCTGTGGATTAACGCTGAGTGTCCCTTTTAAAACCTACAGCAATCAATACGGTTGAAATTAATTAAAATTGGAATTTTTTTTTTAAATTATAATACTTGGCATGAATGTTGAAAGGCAGCGATATAGGGAGTTCAAAGCATTGCGGGGAATAGGCTGCAGTTGAATGTATGTGTCAAAAGAAAGCTGGTCAAAGACACCCCATAGTTCTCCATAAGGCCTGCCTGCAACCCTGCACCCCACTACCTCAATAGACTGGGACATGGGAGCAGATAGCTTCCAGATTCTCAAACGACTATTTCTGTGGTAGGTTAGCAAATGCACATACACTGCACTGTGCACATGTGTATGAGGAGTTCATGTCAGACAGTGATCCTGAACTGTGGTGAAATAGTTTTGCCTGGCCACCGTTATTTATGCATCAAATACTGACGTGTCTGGTGTTATTAAAGGCAAACAATCCACGCTGGTCTTGGCAAAGTGCCACGTGACTTGTTATAGCCAGCACCAGTTGTAGCCTATCAACCCAACTAAATGATCTGTTAGAAAACATGGAGGATGTTAATGTGTGTACGAAGTTTCTCTGGGTAATCTGGGCTGAATTACTGAAACGCCGTGCAATAGGAAAATATGGTCAGTCACAAGATAATATTACAGGATGAGCAGACTAATAGTGAACAAAGTGAATCTAACAGGATGTCACATTAGTTGAATATGGTAACTGAGACAAAATACGTATTTATGTGCGTTAAAACATATATTTACCTCTCAGTATGCATTCAAAATATGGCGTGCCAAATTAACCTAGTTGCCAAACCCCATAACTGAAAGTAGTTATTATGGCCCCTGAAACTAAATATATAAATAAATATATATACATGTATAAAAAAACAGAAAGCCCTCTAACTGTAGGAAATCCTGTGTGGTAATGTCGTATTCGTCAAAAAAAAGGAAAATTGAATGTAGAAGGTGGTTTAGTGGAAGGAATACAATCTCTGAGTTCCTATTTACAAGTTTGGTGAGCACTCTAACTTAGTTTAGATAATTTAGATCCTGATTACATACAGCTTATTATCACTTTTACACACAGTGTCACATTTTAATATGGTGTGGGAGAATTTTTCTATAATATAACATAATATAACATAATATAATATAATATAAAATAATATAATATAACATCATATAATATAATATAATATAATATAAAAGCTGTAAGGGTAGTGTACATATGCAGTTGTAGATTCCTGTGACGATAAGTAAATAATAAACAATAATTACTGAAATATGCTAGAAGACAAGTGTGACCACTCTCAAAATAAAATGGAGTTAAGACGCTTTCTAGGGATATTGAAAGTGGAAATTATTTCAATATAAATCCAAATCTGAAAAGCACAGTAAAACTGAATATTTTATCATAAACGTGCCCAATTATAGATTATGTACAACCATGTTACAGAATTTTGTAACGGGCCAAATATGAGACAATGAGGTCAAAACTTTGAGATAAGTTCAGAAGTAGTTTGGGGCCTCAAAGTTAAGTGAATTTAGACTTTCCTTTTCCTTCCCATCATCACCAGACTCCCTTGACATAACAGGCCTAATGGCACCAAGTGTACACAAGCAGCTCCAAAATAGCATCTAAATTACGCACCGACAGTAAATGAGGACCTTTAGGACCTTGCCCCAGTCAGCCATCAATTAAGCTATCAACAATGTAGGTTACTTTTGAAAATTACTGCTGATGACTTTCCAAAGCGTGTGCGACAAGAGAACGTATCCTCAATAAGTAAGGAAATTAATAGGTCAGCTAAAATTAATCTACAAACAATCTATACAGCAGTGTTGCTCTGTGTCCTACAGAAGCGATGCACTGACATGTGAGTCAACTTCCATCAGCTTTTTTGATCTCAGTCTGCTAAGGATTATTTCCTGCCCCCCCCCAAGACATGTGTTTGTGCACGCAAAACAAGGATGAAAGCACGCACCAACACTCATAAATGCATCAGCTGTCATATATCACCCAGTGATAGACTATTTCATCTTTACGCTCAATTATTTGACACCTGTTCCAAAATTTATGGACGCGAACCTACAATCTCGGTCTCGGCTCAGACGTGTTCAAAAAAAGTTTAACTCAACAATTATAAAATATTTACATATATGAGACTGTCAGTTGTCTCCTGTTTAAAAAGCACTGAACTGGGTGTTACATTTAAAAACTTGATGCGCTCACTCAATCTGGATTTGTTTACACGTCTTATGCTGCGGCTACAACTGACATGGGAATGCATGTAAGAGGATATGTAGCAAGCTGTTGACAAAATAGCTATTCCATCGGCAACACAAACATCTCGTAAACTCAGATTTGTGACCAGCCTTCACTTGACAGCCATATCCTTGATGCCACAGTGCTTCGCCCCGCGAGCCTCGCTCCCAGTAACATAACTGTAACTAGGCCTCATTTGATTATAGACATGTTCCTATGTGACATGTTGGACACCCACCTGATGTAAAAAGCACGATGGCCTTGAGGCAGCTGTACTCTGCCGAGTCTACGTGCAGGGTCTTAAGCTTCTCCACTTGCTCCTGGAAGATCCGGATGTGATCCATGAAAGCCACGACGCGGTCCGCGGACATCGGGGAGGCGTGGAGGCCCGCCGCGGCGAGCAGAGGGGCCACATGCAGAGGCATGGAGCACTGGGCCGCGTTAAGCACAAACAACTCGCTCCACGTCAGCCTGAGAAGGGACACCTGGTCGGTGATCTGCAGGTCGGGAAAGAAAGGGATGTTTCTCGCCCACTCCACGGCGCTGAAGAGCAAACGAGCCGCCAGCTCGCAGATGTTCTCGATGCCCATGATATTGTTGGGCTGCATGCACTGGCTCCCGTACCGGGACGTCGGGTAAGGCTCGGCCCGGAGCAATAACGAGATGTATCCGGACAGATAGCAATGGCCATTCAGAGGGTCCCCGTTCGTCAGCGCGTACTGGCCTGGGTTCGGCTGGGTTGGAGGCATTCGTCCTCGCTGAACCGCTGACAAAAAGAAAGAGAAAAAGAGGAAATGTGCATCCAGGACTGATAAACATTGTTCATGAGTAGTGCAACAGTCAAGCAAGCTACAGCTAGTCTGCTCCTTCTCAGTAAAACGGCACGCTCTGAAATCAAAATTCAGCACGCTTTTCAGAACACACTGACCAGCGTGTGCAGTTTCTAAGACTATAATATTACAGATTATTCTATCGACAACATGAACATCTCATCAATACAGATGTGCTGTGTCCCTCAAGCTTCACACTGATTGCATTTGTATTTAAGGATGCAGGCTACATGGGCTGTGGGCAAAATGAAAACGCAGTCACTTTTACACAGAAAACACACACATTTTCTGCTCTCCAAAAGTACATTTACCTAGTTTACTATTATGAATATTTCAAGGCGTAATTGCATATTGGACGCAGTACCCTACTTATATTACTTTAGCATTGCATTTATGTGGCTTTTTGTTTATTACAATAATTATTAATTGTGGCCAAACATATTACAAATATGACTGATAATTACTGTTAAATGCATTCCCATTTTTTACATTTTACCCACACCAAAAGGTCAGCTGAGAATAAAAGGAATTCAGCTATTGTTTAATATTAAAAATAAAATATTAATGTAACTCAGTGTACATTATACGAGGGCTCGTGGTGTGTACCACAAATAGTAGATTTTAAATGAGGGATGTTTGCATAAATTGGAATTAAACACTTGACATAGGGAGGAAAGTTATACGGCCTGTAATGCAGCAGGCAAAACAATTAGCCATGAACAACTTCAGCGGCATTATTCAGAGAGCCTGAGCTGTCTAGTCAGCACAGGGAGCTGGAGAGAACCGTGGGTTTGTAGTGTGTTCATTTTACATTCACACACAGCGAACAAACCCCACTGTACAATTATAAATTAGTTAGCTGCACATACTTATGGAAGAGACTATTAGCCTTGCACGCTGTACACACTGCACACACACACACGTATATACACACACACACTCACACACACATACAGGCAGGCAGGCAGACATACAGACACACACACACACACACACACACACACATACACACACACACACACACACACACACACATACACACAACCCCTCTTCTGCTCTAAAAACCTATACGTAAAACGGGCCTGTTTGGGCTTAATGCCTTTGCTTGGTAATAGTAGGAGTTTAGACTGCAGGAAAAACAAAATAAAAGGGTCAGCTAGACGAGCCGCTTTGTTCAGGCGACCTGCATTCACCAGCAGAGCTGCTGTGGCTGCACTGGCCTTTTACCCTTCTCTCACATAGGCAGAAGGACTAATCATTCATGCAAACATCCCTCAAAAAACATGGATGGAGACTGCAGTATGCCCAGCCATATAGCCTGTGACCTTAATGCAACATGGCAGCCCTGTTCGTCTGTTACTAGGATGCGTATTCATGAGAGGGCTTTAAAATATATATATTCACCTTCCCGCCGCATTCCCACTTTTAAACACTTCTTCAGCCGGCAGTATTGGCACTGATTTCGGTGGTGCTGGTCAATGGGACAGTTCCTATTGGCACGACATGAGTATGTTAAGTTCCTCCGTACACTCCTCTTGAAGAAACTTTTGCATCCCTCGCAGGTGAACTGGCCATAGTGTTTGCCGCTCGATTTGTCTCCGCAAACCACACATTCAATATGCTGCTGACTCTGTCCAGAATTTTGACTCCCCTTGTCCCCGGCGGTCCCCGGTGTGGACGGGGGTCCCGGCTGGCTAGGGGTCTGCGGAGTGTGCGGCGCCGCCGACGCCGCCTGCTGCTGCTCCCTCGCCGGCTGCGCTGCTGGGTTGGGGCCGCTCGGAGGTCCTCCGGCCACGTCTTCCTGCGGATCTCGCCAGACGCTAACTACCATTGCCATATCTCGGCCCCGGAAAGTGCTATAAAGCGAAATGATCGCCGGTGTTTATGAAGCGTAGAGGAGAAAAAAATAGATCTCAAAAGACGGGGCAGTGCAAAGTCAAATCGGAGCACGCAATCTCATATGGGGTAAGAAGGGGAGTACAACGCGATCAATACATTCAAAATACAGGAGGGCGATTGAATAGGCACCCGATCAGGATATGCAAGTATCGGGAGGCCAGTTCCAAGGTAAATTGCAGTCAGCCATTCAGGAATCCCTAATCTTGTAGGAAAACCCGAGTCCAGACGTAACAAATTGCAGTTTGATATAAAATAGCCACAAAGGAAAGGCAGGAGCGATTCACATGGACGCTGGAACGAGTAAAAAAACCTTTTGCTGGAAAGACACGCGATCCAAAGTGCTGCGGAGATAAATTCCTTTCTCTTTTCTTCCCCTTGCTCCTTTACACTCCCGTCTTCGCCGTATAGGAGGGGAGGAAAAACTGAAGAGCTGGATTTTTACATCTATATTCTTAAATAAACCTCATCATCTCGCCCAGCAGCGAAAGAAAACCGCGTCGCCGAATGAAGTGCCCATGTATAGTTTCACCTCTCTCCAGCAGGAGGAATGGAGATACGAAGAGAAAAGATAAAAAAAGAAGAGGAAAAACACCAACAACTAATAGAATATGCAAGAAGAAGGAGAGACCCAAAAATGAATGCGCTTAAACGGGAGGACCAGCAGAGCAATGTTTCCGAAACGGGGGATCTGCGCGAATGTCTGTATATAGTGAACTTTGACACTACTATTGAAACTGACACGTTTCTATGGAGATCGCTGCGCCTTATATGGTGCTCATGTCAAGGAGCCAAGAGAGGGGCTGCTGGAGACTGATAATCAAAGGCGACTGACTGGCCAGAGCCCTGCATAGAGGAGGAGGAGAGGAGGAGAGGGGGGGGATAGGGAGAGAGAGAAAATGGGAGGCTAAGGTTATAGCCAAGCCCTCTCTTTCTCTCCATTGGTTAGAGTCCCCCTCTGTTCATTCACTGCAAAAAATGTCCATCCCGATAAGCCATTCGGTCTCGTGTTCAAATCTTAAAATGTTATTTTTTCATGAAAACCAAGGAGAGAAAAAAACATGCAAGTGCAGTTTACTGAATTCCACTTGTTTCCAGTCTCAGTCCGAAGCGTTTATGGGGATTTTTGGGGGGTCAATATCTTGAAATTAGACAGAGTCGCCTGTACGGGGAGATTCCTTTAAAAATGAACAGAGGATGTGTTAAAATGTAAAGTAATGCGTTTATTTGCTTTGGAAACAAGTGGACGCATCTCGCCCCGATGGAAGATTCAGTCTCCTATTTGGTAAACCCAAGATTTCCAGACTCAATAGCCCACTGAAGCGACTGATAGCTGAGGATGGATATTTTTTGCAGTGTTGCCATCTACGACTGGAGGGGCTGGGGGGCTCTGACAGGCACAATTTACATTGAGCTCGCCCCGCGCTGCTATTTACTTTGAAACCTGATTAGTATGGGCCGTCTATTGTCACCAAAAAGAGGAAGAAACCCTGGATAGAATAGCTGAAAAAGCGGGGTAAAGGCAAGGGGGGGACAAAGGTTTTACGCACGACAAATAAACCAAAAACTGTGCGCAGCGGCAAAAGGGGGACTCTGGCTCAGAAATTCCCCAAAGTTTCTAAATGGTTTGTCTCGGACTAGTATCTTTATTATAGAATTAACGGGTGTCATTATTGGTTTGAAGCGGATTCATATTTTCACACGTTGTTTTGTCTTTGGCATGCGCATTGCGGTAAATCCATGTCTGTAATCGGCACAGTCTCGCTGATTAAAACTTACAATTTAGTTTAAAGGAGCTTATAAAGGGAGGAAAATGTCAATGGGAAGACTGATGCATTAAAGACAGCGTGTTATACAAACGGGATGCCGTGCCAGCGGCCGAAAATCTCTAAAAATAGACGGAGCAATAAGCAATATTCAATAATTACCGAGGTCCTGTAGTCTCCACAATCACTGAGCTGGTGTCACATTATGTCTTAATAATGACAGTAATTCAAAATCATGTGAAGTTGCTGGGAATTTGCATGGGGATTCCGGCTTTTTTGTATCAGGGTTTCTGCAGGCTTACTACCTCCACAACTCAAAAATGTCTGGATCGCGCTGCCATCTAGCGTACATTGTACAATTACAACCTCATATTAATGCATGCACAAGTCATCCAACATGAATTTTTTAAACTTAAAAGTTGATTAAAAAAATAAAATAAGCCCCAGTTTTGCGAAAGATTTTCTCTCGCCTCTTCCGACTTTCCGGAAAGTGCGGTCTTTTGATGTAAATGATGTAGAACAAAGGTAAAAACTTTACAAGAGCAACAACAAATACAGGCTTTACTACAACGAAAATAAATACAGTCTCAAAAGTAGACTACCATTTTGATAATACTTCATTTAGATTCAACATAAAGTCAAAATGACGCGCGTAATTCCTCTCCAAAAGCGTTGTAATACACCATGTTGGAAAAGAATAACCATTCATAATACATCAAATTATTGTTAAATAAAAACAAACAAAGTGGTTGTACGCAGATCTTTAAGCACACAGAGATATTAGCAGATATAATGGAGCGTAAATATGCAAGTGCCCCCTTTGGAAACGCATAGGAGGGATGGGTTGTTTTTTAAGTATTCAACATGAGAGCTCTCTCTCCCGTCCCTGTCTCGGACACTCCACTGAAACTCCCCGGCCATGTCTCCAGCTCTTTGAAAAGGTGAAACCAATAAGATTAAATCGGACAAAGAATTTTTTTCTGTAAGTGTATCATTAAGATTTAACTCCACAGATTGGAAAGGGGCTCCGCAGGAGAAGAGGAGAGTGAGAGTGAGAGGGACAGCGAATGGGAGCAGGGTAGAGGCTCTAATAGAAAGCTGGGAAACGGCGAGAGAAAAAGGAGAAAGTGGACAGCAGGACATTAAAAGAAGACGCACCAGCGACGGCGGTTACCAGTAGAGGAGCAGCTCTCTACCTGGATAAAACCAGCCGCAGATAAAGGCAAGTACGCTATTTATTTCTCACTTCTCCTACGCTTCACACGCATGGCTCTAAAGCGCAAGGCTACAATCTCTGTGTTACGCCACATGACCGTTAACTTCAAACCATGTAGTCGACCCCGGCAGTGTCAGAGCCCCAACTTTTTTAGTGGACGATCGCATCTTTCCTACACATTACCGCCGATTATCGAGACTCGTCTATCCGTTTCCCAGCTGTCCTCACCGATTTGTACATCAGATAGTAGTAATGTTATAACAGGCTGCTTGTTGTGCCGCTGGACATGGGAGCTATTTTGCACGTCCCGTGCACCTCACCTGCGAGGCTATTTGTTGTTTGAACACATAGTGAAAAGATCGATAGCAGGCTGTTTGTCTCAGCGATAGTGTCACCGGATTAAGAGGCTGAACAAGGAGACCAGCCGCTGCCCATCTTTTACACTCTTTTCCAGGTGCCTGTTTAGCCACTACATACTGTCAAATGCAAAATAAATAATAGAGATTCACGCAAAAAAAAAAAAAAAAATCTCACGCACAGGAAAAAGAACACGTTATGTGTGAGAAAAAGCTACAGTGAGTAAATGTTAGATGACATGTAATGTGATTTATCAAAGCAGAATTATTGATAGAAAGGGACTGTAATAAAAACTGACTAAAATAAATGATGCAGCAATGTAGGCCAGGTTAACTTAGGCTATTCCAGGACAAACTGCACGTTAAACAGCTTTGTAAAATAACATTACATAATAACACTGACCTTAATCCTGGATGCATTAAACTCACGCTAATTAATAATTTTTGCGTGAGCCAAGTGATATTTATTTTTTCCATTTCCTATTCTTTGAGGTTTCTCCCTTTTCTTATTTGAGCAGCAAAATGTGCACGTCTCTATAATGTATTAACTTACTGAAGAATTACATCATCACATTATTATTAAACACGTCTTTCAGGTAGTGGATGTCTTTTGCGCAATACACAGCAGCCTTTTACACACACTGCAATCTCATACTGGGATGAAGTGAGCTTTGAATATTACGGTTCAATCTGACATTTTCTGTTTCTATCAAAACTTAATAATCCACGGATGGATTATCGATGACTGCTTAAATTTCCCCTGTGTGAAAGTTTTGTCAGAGACTTTATTGGTCAAATATTTATAGGGATAAAAAGCACATTTTACCAAATCTGTGACGATCAGTTAGTGATTCCACTTTTTACACGGGTACGTTGGGACCTTATGAGGCTCACGGAATGCAGCGTTTAACGCAGCTGAAACCAACAAGCAGCACTATCTGTTGGGAAAACACTGAGGTCATGAGTGCAAGCCCCCCCCTCCCCAATAAAACAACAGATGACCACAAGTTCGCGTTTTGGGGGCATTTAAAATGATGCAAACAGAAGCAGAGATTTATAAATGGTCGAGCTTCTGTTTGTTATCGATTGTTTGTAATCACATCAGGGTTATAACCACAGCACATAGTCAATAAGACATTGCATGGGCTTGGGTTCGCTTTTCAAGGGGGCCTCTGCTCTAAACGTCTCCTGTGTACACACAAGAGTCTTATGTTTCTGGACCGCGGGACAGAGGGCCACAGACAGCTGATGCTGATCCCTGCGACTTCAACATCTGCCAGCAAAATAATTCATATGATAATTCAACAACCGAAAGCACCTTTAATGCGTGGAACTACTGAGCATCTTTACACATCTGCATGCTGGGTCCTGGTCTGAATAATAATAACAGACACTGAGTAATAGTCATGTCTGGCAATAAGATGCAGCTCAAAAGCTCAAAAATAACCCCACACGTGTTGCTCCGTGCTTGTGTGTAGAATGGAGAAGTTTGTCACTGAAGTTATTTTCATTAATAATGAAGTTACTCATGATTTAGTAAGTAAACACTTCTGCGCTGCTGACAAAGCCATTACACGCCTTTGCCTGTTAAGCTATTTACTGTAGATGGTAATTTGTACTTTCTATTATGTTTTCTTTATTAATTGTCTGAGCATATAAGATCATTAACTTTAGGGCAATGTGTTTCACATTTGGTAAAAAAAACAAGATGTAGATGTAGCTACACTGTCTCACAGCATAAGTGCCACACTGACAATAAATTAAGACAATACATACGTTGTTTTACCTTGTTTTTCTTTCAACAGTATGTTTTGACTATAATTTCTTTTTACATAATGAGCTTCCGGATCATTTTCTTGCTGCATGTAACCTGGACCCTGCAGTGACATATTGATTTATGCTGTTTTAGTTGGGCAACAAAGGCAATTTTTTTTATTTTTAATTAAGATGAAATCAAATCAGTCAAAATAAAATGACATTAAAGCTTTCGACCTGTTATAAACAACAGTGATTTCGACGTGGTTTTAAAACTGGAACCCTAGATGTTAAAGTGGAGTTGGTGTAACTCCTCTCAACACCTCTACAGCCTACACTTTAAAAAATGGCACTTGGAAAAAAAAAAAAAAGTCTGATTTTCACGGTGCGCACTGCGCTACTCACAGAACAAACATTAACATTCTCATATTTCTGTAGCTCCAAATTTAGAAAAAAAAAAAAATCAAACTTATTCTAATGTTTGAATTGGAGGTTTTGTTGCTTTGAGTGGTTGTGTGTTGAAAAGGGAGGAGGGGTTGAGGGTTGTGTGTGTGTGTGTATGTGTGTGTGTGTGTGTGTGTGTGTGTGTGTGTGTGTGTGTGTGTGTGTAAGTGGGGGTGCTTCTTTTTTGTCCAAATCTGATCCCCAAATTATTCTGGGGGCTCAGATTGGTGTGAAAGGGACGAGAAGGTCACTTGAAATCGCCTTTTATCCGCTGGCTTTTTTTCTATGGATCAGCAACTTTCAATAGACATAATCTAATCGCTCTTAATGGAAAGGCCATTCATGAGAAATAGTGGAAATATCGTTGAGCCTATAGTCTTCAGCCATTTAAGACCGAGGCATTTAGCAGACAACAAAAGTTCACAAAATAGCATGGCTATTAATAATTACTGGAAACTGCAAAGTGTCTCTCTAAAAACAGGCAAAGTTTACATATCAAATTAAAACGATGCAAACAGCAGTTATAAACCAGCCAATTTCTGTTATTTCGTCATTATTTTGTGTATGATTTTTTTCAAAGTTATCTTTTAACCCTAAAAGACTTAAACTGTAAAATTGCACTACCATGTGTATCATCCTCGCTCGTCTGTGGACATTACTGTTTATTTCCTCATTATTTTTAATATGGCCTCCCCTCTCCAGAGATTTGAGACCCTTCACTTTTAGACGTGATGTATGAAAGTCTCTTTCCAGGGTTTTTGCATCCCAGACTATAATTGAGGACAATAACTGCAATGACTTTCCCAATTAGGCTTGAGGTTGGAGTTAAGTTAGAGGGACTGTCAGTTTATGCTATGGGCAATGGCTTTATTGCTCACTAACCATCATTTCTTTAGAGCCTATGTGCTAATTACTCTGGATGGTCCCAGAGACGGAGATTATAAATCCATTAGCACTCAAACCCTCGTGGTTCCACAGTGCAAACACTGTAATTTTGCAGTACACCAAAAAACCAAACTTTAAGTACCAGAAGCTAGATGAAGGGAAACAGATTTTCAACAGCGTGTGCACTTCTTAGGGATCCACTGTGAACGGAAGCCCAGCGCATATCAATCAGCAGCTAAACTGAAACACACAGTAAACTGAGCAGAACAGAAAATGAAATGACAGGGGAAATGTTTTATCAGAGAGATTTGACTGCCCATGGCTTTAGGTATAGGTTTAAAAACGACCTGTTTGCATTACTGTGTCAACTTATTGTGCCATTGTAATCAGAAATGATCAACACAAAAGGCTGTAATTTTAATATCGTGGGTTCTATTTTTATGCAAGTTTGGAAAAATCAGTTATTCGTGTTCCCGGAGTGCCTGTGAAATATCCAGGGAGAGATGCCGCCTTAAGGAATAAAGTGAATTAAAATAAGACTTAATACCTGGTTTGACTGCGTTTAAAGAAGGCAACACAAAAACCGGGACCCAAACGGGGGTGCGTGAAGGCATCTCACCCTTAAAGTAATTTATTTCAGGGAAACCGGAGGGCAAAGGTGGAATTCTTGAGAAATTCAACAAGGATAAGGGAGCTTTAGGAATTCTGCACGCAGATTACCTTTCATCCCATCCTCACATTATCCGACAACACACAGTAGAAATATAGCTCCGCGACAAAAGAGCGAGATTACCCTCCGACACAGAGGAGTGCAAAACAATTTTTTAAGAAGTATTGCGATTATTGGGAGAGTGGAGGGGGTTCGGGGGGTGGGAAGAGAGAGGATGACCTTACTTCTATAGTGTGTGATTGCATATAGGTATGGAATCTATCCATAGAAGATGGCGCAGGTTACTCAAGATTCCAACTGACTTGAAATACTTATACTTTTGTACCACAGCTGTTTAAATGCTATATAAAGGCTTATGAAATAGCCAAAACGTTGGTTCTGTTGGTGAAATGACTGGCAGTGTGGTGTCCCATCAGAGCTGAGGAGGGGCCAGGGAGCAAGACACAGAAGTTTTTAATTCTGAGCGGAAGCATACAGTGGCGATCTCGACTGTGACATGATGATTGATAGTGAGTGAAAGTAGTTAAAATTGTACAGAGTCTGATCGGGATAGGTAGAGAAAGAGAGTGTTTTTCTTTCCCATCCGTACGCTTATCTCACCCCATAACAATCACTGCCGCATGGGATGCATAAATGTGGACAAGGAAAGCGTCGTATGGCTCAGACTCCGGGCAATTCCACTTGACCTGCCTACCATTTGGTATGTTGGTCACTGGTGCCTACATGCATACCACGAGCCCTGCACCCTGAACCTTGGGCTATTTCATATTTAATAGCCATAGAGACTCTGATGGTCACGGACCACATACAGTATACAAATACACAACACAAACACATCAAACAAGTCGTTACTGTAAGTCAAGCCGAAGACAGCATTGAATCGTCATTATTTGAGATTCTTGATCATGAAGCACTCATGTAATTTTTCTCGTCTATGAAAAATTAATCATATAAATGAGTAAAGATTATTCATCCGCATTTTGCCTTCTCAGTCAGGCTGCTATCTGAGTACGTTGAGATATATCGGTCATATACCCAGGCCTTGCCCAGCGGCACTATAGTGAGTGTATGCAGCAGGTCGCGTAACCTGACACGGCTCTAGCCTGCTTAAAAGGTTCATGTCAGCTCTTGCCTCTCCCGAAATATTGACCTGATTTGAAAGTAATTATACCATCCGTTTATAGAATTGCGCCTGTTCGCTATCAATGCTCATATGAAGAGGGTGGCAGGGCAGGGGGCTAAGTCTGGTCCAGTAACCTTTTGGCCTCTTGGTTCTTGCCCATTTCTGCTCGAAGCAAGCAACCGCATGTTTCCTCGCCCTACCCACTATCCCATACTGTTATTAAGTCTGCATGTCGGAGTTATTGATGTTTGCTCTGGGAAATTTTTATTGTCCCTGACTCTTTGACCTGGGGCAATGCAAATCACTAAACCCCCTAAAGCTTCCTATTGACATGGATATATATATATATATTATTTGTATATATAATTCGACAGGTGGCTAATAGAAGTATAGATTAGAATGGCCAAAGACCTAGTCATATGGATTCAACACCATGTAGGTCGAGCAGTTGCTTGTGAGTAAGGATCAACAGTCAAAACACATATTCATGTTTGTTTTAATGAAAACTATCCAGTGATGCACAGGAAAGACATTTTTGTAAAAATGGATGATGAAGCACAAAATATGTGAAAGGATAATATGTCCTATTCAAAATATGTTTTTCAAAACTAGAATTTACAAATTATCAGTAAATACTTCATAGACACTGTTCATTGCAAAGTGCAAAAGTAAAAAACAACCAAAGGAAAAAATATCATAAAGCATTCAGAACGATAAATCCCTGTCTCGTCTCTTGTCTGCCAATCTTCCCCTTTATTCCACATAAGTCTCTTGCATCAAGGAGGTGTAGTTTGTGCACTGAAGCACACCACAATTAAGATAAGCCGACCACAGCTGGACAATTACCTGCCAACTAACCTGTTTCTGGAGGCACTTAAAGAAACGTAAGGACCCCTGAGGATAGTATGTGGCCCCGGTAGAACAAGCACTTCTAACAGTCCAGAGAGAGAGCAGGAGGAGGATGTAATGTATGAGGATGGACGGGTAGAGAGAGAGAGAGAGAGAGGAGAGAGAGTGACAGAGAGAGAAAAATAGATAGAAATGGAGAAAAAGACAGTATTAATGGTTGAAGATTACGCCTAAATCCTCTGTCTGAGAGGAGTATTTTGAAGGACCTGGTGGTGTTCCCAACAAGAGGGGGCTTTGTGGAGGTTTACCCAGGAGAGGCCAGCTTAGCAGGGGGATCTAGTGGAACACCAGTGACGACACTGTCGTTCTCCGCCCAAGGCAATCGAAACTGCTCAGCCCATTGCTTTGTAAACACTGTATAATTGATTGCAGGGAGCTGAATGAGATTTCCCTTGCAGCTGGGTCAGTTACTGACAAAAAAATTGTTTGTTACCGCACTATCTCACTCTCACTCTGGTAGCCACGTCTATGGGTTGGGGCGTAGCGTCTGCCATATACGTAGGTTCTGAATGTAATGGCAGTGCTTGTGTCAAAAGTTTCACAGCTATCTGGTCAGGTGTGAGTGAATGAGGCTGGTGATGGACATCGCAGCAAGTTTATAATGTGCCGTGGAAAATTAAAAAAAAAAAAAAAATTGAGACACCTGGACTTGTATGTTAATTTCCGAATCCTTTGGTGGCAACGCATATTGTTGCAAACACGGTCAAGGGTGTTACAGTCTAGACACGGCTGCACAACGGGGTGAGTTGTCAGACTGTATGATATCTGAACCCAAAAGCCCCTGGCAGGGCAGCACAGCAAAATTCAAACAAAATGGGATTTAATGGATCTGGTTCTGCTCATTAAAATCTCCTGTGGGATTGGAAAGCATGAGGCAGTCGGCCTGTAGTGGTGTGCTTAATGTTAACAGGGCAGTTTGGGTTTCCCAATCGTTCAATGAGCAGTGAAACCAGGCAGTAAAGATGCTGATGGCAGCATCTTATGTCTGGAAGTGTTAACATCCTAGTGGAATGGTCATGGGAATGCCGGAATTGATAGTAGGCTGGCAGTGCTGAGGAACTGGTACCGAGAGCGACGTTACTTCATTTGGTACAGCATTGTGTTTATAATAACCCCAATTGCTTTTCCTCACACTTTTAAAACTTGGCACTAGGGATAACTTCATGCACACTGTAGCAAAACAGAATAGATGTGTTGGTGCAGGACATGCCCTAATTCCACCGGTGTCAGTACATACACACTTCAACCTTTAGCCGACTGCGGTAAAGCCCTTCAGGTCCTTTAAGATCCGGTGGTTAACAAGTTGCTAAGTCTGTTCCTGCAGGTGGTTTAGGGAAGGCAGTAACTTGCTTCATTACTGCAGAGAAATGCGCCAACTCCCACAGCCCCCTCCGAGACAACGCTGTCCAATATATACCTCATCCATTGTAGCCTGAGAGGGGCACATGACTATAGAGTAGGTGTCAGACGCTTCAGCAGTCTTGTGTAGAGAGTGACTGATGTCTGCCTGCTGATGATACCGCAGAGAGTACCAGGATGTGACGGTCGTTAGGAAGGATAGGCGGCAGATAGAGATGGAGGATGAGGGATGAATTGCATACACCCCCACACCAATGGCCACTCCCTTGAATGGTGCTCGTGAGTAGAGTCGCAGGCTGGAGGGTGGGGAGGGTTATTTGGTGCTATTTTATACAAGAACGGGCTTTGATTGTGTCTGAGGCCATTACGCTCTATTACAGCTGCGAGTCTTGGGGAAAAGGTGGGAAAGCCGGCCAGACCGCTGGCATTTCTGCCTAAAGAGACATCAATGAAACAAATTAATCCCTTGCGCAAGGCTGCGGTGACACAGTGATAATCCATCATTCAGCGGGGCGCTTTTAGCACAACTGAATCAGGGAGCGAGGCAGAGGGAGGTGGAGGGATTGGGGGTCGGGGGACTGGGTTGGTGGTTGGCTGGCTGGTTGAGGAAGTGGTGGGGGAGAGAGGCGCTAAGGCCCTGGGGGACAGGGGCAGACATGCCAATGCTACGGTCAGCACTGGGGTAACGGTGGGTGGTGGCAGGAGATAAGGTGGCTCTGAGCCCTCTCCTACATCCTTTGAGCTGCCTGTACATACAGACGCACGGAGGAGGAGGAGGGAGAGGGACGTAAACACAAATCAGCGCTGAACTGGCACCATGGACATGGCTATGATTACGACACATATGCCTACATATATTTTCCCCTGTTCCCTGTGACCTTGTGTCCTGGTTAACCCCACCTAACGGCTGCTAGGGTTGTCCGATGGTGAGAAGTGATTAGGAGAGCTTTATACAGGTTGGCAAAATATGTCATTAAGTGCCGTGGAATAACTGCGATGTGAAAAAAGGGGAGGGAAACAGGGGACCATGAGGTGAGGGGGAACGAGGGAGGGTATCAAGAAGACGCTAAGAAAACCCGCAGTGATGTCGCCATCTCTTTTCTTACCATTCCCAGCCCGTAAAACCCTTGTATGTGGCACTGCTTTGTTTCACTTCCGTGCTTCAAGAGCTATGGTTGCAGTGTCCCTTACTTGAAAACATATTTATTGTTTTGCAATTGTAATCATCATATCAACAGATCTAAGATCCAGGTGGTCCCCACCCACAGAACATACAGGAAGCCTCACTGCCCTCTTCCGCCTAAAAGCACAGCCCACCATTTTGACTATTCACAGCGGGAGAGCTGTTATCAACATGCCACCCAGATTCGCCTAATTCGCAGTGAATGTCGGCCAGTCGCTATCACGGACCAATTAGAGCTCAGATCCATCCATGTGGAACTGAGAGTCAATGTGATTTAGATGCCCTGTGAGGAAAAGCAGTCCCCTCAGTCCCAGGCCAAGATCCAATGTATGCAAGCTAACTTGTACCTCCGGGCATGAGGTCGACTAACGCACTAAATGATATCACATAAATAGCCAACATTCCAAATGATACTCAGCAATTACAACATGGAACGTTGAGGGAGAGGAGGGCATGGTATAAAGAGACTAACGGACTACGTGATCGGCAGCTGATTATTACGGGGATGTGAGATGCGTGTGTGCTTGTTTGCTAACTTAAGGCTTTGCTGTGTTAGAGCATGCCTTTGTAGGTATAATTACTTTACACGGTAACCACTAGAATCGAATATGGAAGACAGCCAGACGATGTTCTTAGGAGGGTGAGTGTAACATATGCAATCAGTGTTGTTAAGTATCGGGTGGAAGACGCTCCGGAGAGAAGATTCGGCCTTCGGGTCGTGTGACTCTGCTATGGACGATTCGGATAGTGCTTCCTTGTTCTTGGCTCGCAACGCTGGGAGTGGCGCATAGCACTAGGTGCTGAGATAATCTGACGTATATCGCTGCTACGCACACGTTCGCTTGCTAGGAAGAGTGGGGAGAAGTGTGAGGCTAGGAGGTTCTTGAGCAGTTCCAGACTGTGGACGTTGTATCTTACGACGCCTCGAGGATGAGGAGGGGTGAGATCTTCTATTTGTGCAGAGTTGATCTCATGAGGCGGCTCTGTGATATGAGTGGAGCCTTGAGCGTAGGGCCGCGAGAGGTCATTTGCGCAGGATGTGAAGAGACACAAGAAGATACGAAAATGGGCTTTTGTAAAGAGCAGATAGACACAGTACAAGCCGTAGCCATTACATGTCAATGTATATTGATTGTGCCGCTGGGATGGTATGAGAGCGAATTAGGAGGAAACTGAGCCGATAAGATGCAAGTATGGAGTATACTATTATCGGCCACGATGATAAAGAGTATATGAGTCATACACACTGTTCATGTGTCGGTGTGTACGTGAGACAAGTGGCAGTGAGGCTTGACTCTCACAAGAGGTTAGACGAGGTGAGAGAGGACGTGTGGAAGGAGAGCGCGGCGAGAAGAGGCGAGTGAGGATATATATGACGAGGGAGAGCACACAGGGAGTATGCACGACAGTTCTGGAGATAGTGCACGCGTGGAGAGAGATGATATATGGCTCCGACAGGGAGATATATAGCACTGAGATAGTTAGACGAGACGGGAGCGCGATCAGTGGTGGATATTATATACCGAACATATAAGCGGATATGCACACAGGAACGGTAATGCGATCGCGAACATCGCAGCGCGAGACATGCATCGATATAAGTATCGAGTAGGAGTAGCGGAGAGGATGAGAGGGCTATAGAGAGTATCATCCCTATGCAGAGAGGCTTGCTAATACTCGAGAGTATACATCACTCTTCTGTAGTAGGATCTCTGCTGGTGAAGGACAGAGCGACGCTCGCGCAGAGATCTATATAAAACCAACGGTATAGGCACTGTCTATCGGAGAGAGAGTCGTGGTCACAGAGAGGCACTAACAAGGAGTTTGGAGCATGGGAGAACTTTCTGTCTGACTCTCTGTGAGGGTCGGAGAGACGACTTATAGAGGAGAGTAGGAGAGTATGCTCTCTCACGAGGGACGTATGATGAAGGGTGTGAGGAGGACGGAGGCAGGTGTGGAATGTTGTGCTAGTTCTGGGCCAAGAACTGACCCATTAGGCGAGCTCGCACACGGTATAGAGACCGTGAGCACGCAGCCAGTAGTTATTATGGAGAGGTAGTTATGTGGTAGAAGACATGTGCGAGTCAGGAGGTCCACATAACACACACACACACAAGAGGGTCGATACATGCGAGAGAGTCGCTCGACGCTGGGCGAAGAGTCACAGTCTACTTCAGGGATGTTCATATGATGAGCGGACTCGCATCTCCAGTTGCCTGTGAGCGTACGAGGCAGGAGCGAGGTATACATGCACTCACATCTCGATCCGTATGTGAGCTATTTGAGTCTGAGAGCATTATGTTCGCATGATGTTTGAGAATAGGAGCCCAGGTATTTTTAACAGGTGCAGAGGCTATCACGAGGGAGAGAGGGTATATATTGACAAAGGTTATAAGAGACGCTCGGCGAATGTTCACGCGCGAGAGAGAGAGACCAGAGGAGGAGCGACCTGATGAGAAGATATGTCAGCAGTAGAACTATAGAGATTATATTCTTTCGAGGTTCGCTCACGGACGCAGAGAGAGATAATATCTGCAAAGCTCGCACTCACTATATGAGAGTCGAGAGTCGATAGCATATGTATTACGGAGATACGCTCCATCACGAGCGAGTATATATGTATCCTCTACCCACTCGGAGAGAGTGTCTAAGTACAGTACACCGCGAGAGTCAGTGTACTTGTATAGTATGCCAGAGGACAGCATAGCGTAGTAAGAGAGAGCATCATCTAGCAAGTGTCTTTCGTCATATACTTAGAGGTGGTCTATATTTCAGCCTATTTGTCGCCGTCGACTATATATATCTCTCAGCTAGTTATTTCATTGTCGCGGTTTGTAACATATTAGGGCTGAGAAAGCGAGGAGAATGTACCGGAGTCGAGTAGGGATGTGGGTACTGAGGCCTTAAAAGGAGACGAGAGTGGGTTGTTTGCCAGAGAAGTCACAGAGAGAGAGGTTGTGTGACACTCCACACTTCTTCCGAGCTTGAGTGTCGGATGCGCAGACTTGTTTCACTTCGCCACTATATATTAAGGCAGGGCACTAAGCCAAACAACGGGGAACCCATGTGTTTCGGTCACGCACCGTTCCAGGGAATCGTCATGGAGAGTCGTAGCTGCACTTAAGAGTGTGTCGCGCATGTAGACCACGACGACTGGGACAGTCGCTGTTGAGGGACCAGGAATTATATGGTTGAGGCGCGGGAGGCTGTCTCTTGGCGTATTGTAGGTTAGAGGAGAGGCCGCACGGAAGAGAGCTCGCTCTTGGAGACGGTCCATGCTACGCGCGTGTGTCGAGTCGACCTATTATTTATTCGAGCTCACAGGCCATTGGGGCCGCGGAGTATTGAGTGGAGAGAGCCGCGGCACGATTCACCACAACAGCGTGTGCTCATATAGAAGAGATATAAATAGTGTTGAATATAAGTGGATATCAGTGGCGGAGGATACGAGATTGTATATATTATTGTGTCTAAGTTTGAGAGCAGGGGCCTCACGAGAGGATGTGTATATGAGGCGCGTGGACACCCTGTGCAAGCCTCTCACAGTATGGAGTGGACCACTTCTATACACTACACACTGTTGAACGCACGGCCCACAACTTATATTATTGGAGAGAGCGGAAGGAGTTGAGGAGCATAGCGCGGTAGGTTTTATCACGAGGGCAGAGAGAGAGATATATATGAGGAGGATCTGAGAGCGCATTGCTGGAGTAGTATGTTGATTGGCAGGGATGGCTCGACAGTTAGTCAGTCGATTCTGCATATAGCGACTCACGCTATAAGACACACGTGGAGAGGAGGTGTCACAGATGCGCTCGGAGAGAGCGCAGCTGCCACCGTAGAGCGAGCATGCCGAGTACTCATGGGAGAGCAGGAGGGAGAGGACAGCGTGAATCATCTCGAGGTGGAGGGATGCTTTAGGAATGGCCATGCTTAAATCTATGTACATACGCTGGATTAACGTGCACTCTGAGATTGAGCACTGGAGCAGACATCAAACAGCGTGCTACTGAAGATAATTCTATATCTGTATATTTGAGAGAGGGAGTAGAGTTCTGCCAGAATCGAGGCGCTCAGTGTGGCAGTGGGATTAGAGACGACCGCCGACACACGGCCGGGGGGTCACGAGACGCGCCTATTAGAGCGATTGCCTACGGGAGGTCTCTCTTCTTCAACTATAGGAGAATCCTATACATAGTGACCCAGGCGCGGCCGAAACTGAGAGAGTGGAAGACGAGCGAGAGCTATCAGAGCAGCTCGCAAAGAGGAGTATATATTAATCAATATTCGCCAAAACTCTAGAAGAGAGATTTTGGTAGTGTGTCGTGGTGTGTGAGAGAGAAATGGGGGGGGTGTCTTTTGGTGTTACCAATGTTAGCTTTAATAGTGTTTTTAAAGTCAGAAATCAAAGGTCTGAAAAAAAATTTTAACAAAGAAGTTTCAGCCAGTGTGCTGGGTGTTATCTAGCATGCTGCGGACATAATCAACAATAAGTAAAATGATATATAAATATTTTACAGTTGTGCTAGGGAGTGTTGAAATTAAAGTAACCTCAATACTTAATGGCAGTGTTCGTGTTCCTGATATCATTTCTGACCACAAAAAATCTTTTTCAAGGTTTGCAGAATGTTAATAAATAGAATAATTATGATGTTTGTTTCTCAAACTGCCTCTGAGAGTTTGTAGGGTAAGGATGTATTATTTATGTTTTTTTTTTTCGTGTTTCTCCTGTTTCTGATGTAAACTACACTGCAGAGCCAGGTGCTCAGTCATTTTCAGCTCCAGCAGTGTATGTGGTTCAGCTACAGCTACATTTAATTAAGCTGCCGCCTGCTGTGTGTTTGGTTTTGGGGAAAAAAATGGAGGAAAAAAATAATGCAGTGTTGATGGTGATGCCACTCATTTAGTTACAAACCACATGTTAAAACGAACCAAACATGACAAATAAAAAGAGGAGAAAGAGGGAGGATTGGGGGGGGAGGAGGGTGCAAACTCTGACCCAGCGTCAGCAGAAACTGCTGCAACAATTACTGCTAGTTACTCAGAAAGAGAAAGAGTCATTGTCCTCATATCCACTGCTTTGCTTATTTCATATTTTTTTGTTTGATTTGTACATTTACACTCAGTAATCATATATTTCATGGTCAGTTTCACAAAAAAAAAAAAGTGGGTAAACTCTTTTTGCATGGGTCCACACACCTTGACAGACCTGAACGCGGACACTTTATGAACGTGATGAGCTCACTGTTGTCAATACCCACCCCCCCACCGCCACCACCCCCTTTGAGAAGACACACAGGGAACCACTCCTCCACTGTGTTGACCCCTCCCCACTCTACCCCTCCGTTCCTCTCTCCCCGCCCCCCCCCCCCCCCCCGAACCCCTCCAACTCTCCCATAATCGCAATACTTCTTAAAAAATTGTTTCTGCACTCCGTTCTAGTGTCGTGAGGGTCAATCTCGCTCTTTTGTCGCGGAGCTCATATTTCTACTGGTGTTGTGTCGGATAATGTGAGGATGGGATGAAAGGTTAACTGCGGTGCAGAATTCCTAACAGCTCCCTTATCCTTGTGTGAATTCTCAAGAATTCCACATCTTTGCCCTCGCGGTTTCACTCCCGTATATATTCTTTAAGGGTGAGATGCCTTCACAGACCTTTGGGCGTCCCGGGTTTTTGTGTTGCCTTTTCTTAAACGCAGTCAAACCAGGGTATTAAGTCTTATATTTAATTCACTTGTTAAGTTCCTTAAGGGCGGCATCTCTCCCTGGATATATTCACAGGCACTGCACGGGAACACGAATAACTAGATTTTTCCAAACTTGCATAAATAGAACCACGATATTAAAATTACAGCCTTTGGTGTTGATCATCCTGATTACAATGGCACAATAGTTGACACAGAATAATGCAACAGGCCGTTTTTAAAACCTATAACTAAAGCCATGGGCAGTCTCAATCTCTCTGATAAAACATTCCCTGTCATTTCATCTCAGTTTCCGTATTTCTGCTCAGTTTACTGTGTGTTGTGTCAGTTTTTAGCTGCTGATATGGAGATATGCGCTGGGCTTCCGTTTCACAGTGGAGTCCTCTAAGAAGTGCACACGCTGTTGGAAAATCTGTTTCGCCTTCATCTAGCTTCTGGTACTTAAAGTTTGGTTTTTTTTTGGTGTACTGCAAAATATACAGTGTTTGCACTGTGGCAACCACGGAGGGTTTGAGTGCTAATGGATTTATAATCTTCTCCGTCTCTGGACCATCCAAAACGTAAATTAAGCACATAGGCCTCTTAAGAGAAATCGATGGTATAGTGAGCAATAACGCCGGATTGCCACATAGATAAATTACTGAAGTGACCCCCCGTTTAGATTAACTCCAACTCAAGCCTAATTGGGAACAAGGTCCATGCAGTTGTATAAGTCCTCAATTAACTTAGATGTCTGGGAAATGTCAAAACCCCTGGAAAGAGGAGCTTTTCATACGATCACGTCTAAAAGTGAAGGGTCATCAAGTCTGCTGGAAGATGAAGGGAGGGGCCATATTAAAATATAATGTAGGAAATATAACAGTAATGTCCACCAGACGAGCGAGGATGATACACATGGTTATGTCGAATTTTACAGTTTATAGTCTGGAGTTAAATAGATAACTTTGAAAAAATTCATACACAAAATAATGACGAAATAACAGAAAATTGGCTGGTTATATACATGCTGTTTGCATCGTTTTAATTTGATATGGTAAACTTTGCCTGTTTTTAGATGAGACACTTTTAGTTTCATTTTTAATAGCCTGCTATTTGTGAACTTGTGTTGTCTGCTAAATTGCTCGGCTATATATGTGCTGAAGACTATAGGCTCAAGATATTTCCACTATTCTTATTGCTCCTCATTAAGACGTATTGATATGTATGAAAGTTTGCTGTCTGACTAATCCATTGTCTAAATGATTGTAAGACTTCCTCGATATTTCCGATATTTCTCATGATGGTTGTCATAGAGCGATAGATTATGTCTATGAGTTGTGATCTACGAAAGCCACGCGACTAGCGTATTTCTTAAGTATCGTATCTCGTCCTCTTTCAACCGTAAATATGTTTGACTATATTGAAAACAATTATGACCATAATAAATGAAAGGATCACTATTCTTTGTACATCCAAAATTCTCACCTCCTACTTACAGTCATCACACATCAATATGCACACACACACACACCACACACACACCATTACACACACATACACACACACACACAACCCTCAACCCCTCCTCCCTTTTCACACACAACCACTCAAAGCAAGCCAAAAACCTCCAATTCAAGACATTTAGAAATAAGTTTGATTTTTTTTTTTTTTCTAAATTGGAGCTTACAGAAATATTGAGAATGTTAATCGTTTGTTCTGTGGAGTAGCGCAGTGCGCACCGTGAAAAATCAGACTTTTTTTTTTTTTTCCAAGTGCCATTTTAATTTTTAAAAGTGTAGGCTGTAGAGGTGTTGAGGAGGATGTTACACAACTCCACTGTTAACATCTTAGGGTTTCCAGTTTTTAAAACCACGTCGGAAATCAAATCAACAAAAATAAAATGACATTAATAGCTTTCGAGCCTGTTGATAAACCTAGGTGATTTCGACGTGGTTGTTAAAACTGGAACCCTAGAGTGTTAAAGTGGGAGTTGGTGTAACTCCTCTGTCGGAGCATCCTCTAGGGCAGCGCTACACTTTAAAAAAAGTGGTGGGGGCGACTTGTTGAAAAAAAAAAAAAACGTCTGATTTTCCACGGTGCGCACTGGCGCTAACTCACAGAACAAAACATTACATTCCTTCATATTTCTGGTAGGCTCCAAATTTAAGAAAAAAAAAAAAATAAAATACTTATTCTAATGTTTGAATGGAGGTTTTTGGTTGCTTTTGAGTGGGTTGGTGTGGTTGATAAAGGGAGGAGGGGTTTGAGGTTTGTTGTTGTGTGTTGTGTGTGTGTGTAGATTGTGTGTGTGTTGTGTGTGTGTGTGTAGTGTGTGTAAGTGGGGGTGGCTTCTTTTTTGTCCAAATTCTGATGCCCAAATTATTCTGGGGGCTTCAGATTGGTGTGAAGGGACGAGAAGGTCACCTTGGAAATTCGCCTTTTATCGCCGCTGGCTTTTTTTCCTAATGGATCAGCAACTTTCAATAGACCATAATCTATCGTCTAATGGAAGGCCAATTCATGACGAAATAGTGGACAGATAATCCGTTGAGCCGGATATAGTCTTCAGCCCATTTAAGACCGGGAAGGCATTGTAGCAGACCAACAAGAAGTTTCACAAAAAGCATGGCTATTAATAATTACTGGAAACTGCAAAGTTGTTCTCTCTAAAAAACAGCAAGTTTACTATAGTCAAATTCAAAACGATGCAAACAGCAGTTATAAACCAGCCAATTTCTGTTCATTTCGTCATTATTTTTGTGTATGATTTTTTTCAAAGTTCTCTTTTAACCCTAAAAGACTCTAAAACTGTAATAAATTGGCATCTACATGTTGTAATCATCCTCGCTCGTCTGTGGAATTACTGTTATTCCTCAATTATTTTTAATCAATGGCCTGCCCTCTCCAGAGATTTGAGAACCCTTCATCTTTTAGACGTGATGTTATGAAAGTCTCTTCCCAGGGTTTTTTGGCATCCCAGACTCTAATTGAGGACAATAACTGCAATGACTTTCCAATTACAGGCTTGAGGTTGGAAGTTAAAGTTAGAGGGACTGAATCAGGTTTATGCTATGGGCAATGGGGCTTGATTGCTCAGCTAACCTCATTTCTTCTTAGGATGCTACGTGTGCTAATTACTCTGGATGGTCTCCCAGAGACGTGTTAGATTATAATCGATTAGGCACCTATCCGAGGAACCGAGCTACGAGGATGTCGTATCAGCACAGGCACAACACTTGTGAAGTTTTGCAGTACATCCAAAAACAAACTGTTAAGTAGCAGAAGCTAAGATGAAGGGAAGACAGATTTTTCCACAGCGTGTGACTACTTCTTATGGGATTCTCAACTTGTGACACGGATGAGCGCCGGAGTAGTGCAGGATCGAAGAGAGGTAGGCTAAGAAACTACTGAAGACCGGCCCACGCATAATCAATCAGCAGCTAAACTGAAAACACAGAGGAACTGAGCAGAAAGAATGAAATGAACAGGGGAAATGTTTTTATTCAGAGAGATTTGACTGCCCCTGGCTTTGAGTATATAGTGATTTTAAAACGACTGTTGCATTACTGTGTCAACTTATTGTGCCATTGGTAATCAGAAATGATCAACACAAAAGGCTGTAATTTTAATATCGTGGGTTCTATTTTATTTGCAAGTTTGGAAAAATCAGTTATATCGTTGTTCCCGGAGTGCCTGTGAAATATCCAGGGAGAGAGTCCCCTAAGGAATAACAGTGTAATTGAACAAATAGATAGACTTAATACCTGGTTTGTACTGCGTTTTAAAGAAGGCACACAAAAACCGGGACCCAAACGGGGGGTGCGTGAAGGCATCTCACCCTATAAAGTAATTATTCAGGGAAACCGGAGGGCAAAGTGGAATTCTTGAGAATTCAACCAAGGATAGGGAGCTTTAGGAATTCTGCACGCAGATTACCTTTCATCCCATCCTCACATTATCCGACAACACACAGTAGAAATATAGCTCGCGCGACAAAAAGAGCGAGATTACCTTCCGACACCAGAGGAGTGCAAAACAATTTTTTAAGAAGTATTGCGATTATTGGGGAGAGTGGAGGGGGTTTCGGGGAGGTGGGGGTGGGGGGGGGTGGGGGGAGACGGGGGTAGAGGGGGGT
>NW_019174272.1:3086248-3086574 GCF_002260705.1 Seriola dumerili | reverse complement strand
TCAACACAGTGGAGGAGTGGTTCCCTGTGTGCTTCCAAAGGGGGGGGGGGTGGGGGGGTGGGGTATGACACAGTGAAGCTCACCGTTCATAAAGTGTCCCGTCAGTGTCAAGGTGGTGGACCCATGCAAAAAGAGTTTACCCACTTTTTTTTTTTTGTGAAACTGACATGAATATTTATGACGTGTAAATGTAAATCAAACAAAAAATATGAAATAAGCAAAGCTGGATGAGGACATGACTCTTTCTCTTCTGGTAACTAGCAGATAATTGTTGCGCAGTTTGCTGACGCTGGGTCAGAGTTTGCCCCCCCCCCCCCCCCCCCCCC